>NC_036841.1:19957828-19987418 GCF_002910315.2 Salvelinus sp. IW2-2015
ATTGAACAAGAAGACTGTTCTGGACAGGCATCCCACACCCCGTATACAGGAAATACTTGATGGTTTGGGAGGAAACTCATGGTTTACAGTTTTAGATCAAGGAAAGGCATACCACCAAGACTTTGTGGGTGAGGAGTCCAGACAATACACTGCCTTCAGCACTCCTTGGGCCTTGTATGAATGGAACAGAATTCCATTTGGCTTATCAAACAGTCCCTCTGCCTTCCAACGAAGATTGGAGCAAAGTTTAGAGTGTATAAGAGGTAGAATCTGTATACCATATTTGAATGATATGCTTATTTTTTGTCAGTCATTTGAACAACATGTGGAAGATGTCCGTCGGGTACTCAGGCAGCAAAATAAATGGGGTATTAAACTCAGGGCTGATAAGTGTGACCTATTCAAGTATGAGGTCCGTTTTTTAGGAAACATAATTTCTGTTGAGGGTTACAGAATGGATGTTAAAGAAATTGTAGCAGTGCAAGAACTTGTTAACAGGCCACCAACAAACGTGAGAGAGCTGAGGAAACTACTGGGGTTAAGTACAGAACTTCTCACAACATGCAAAATGTCTATGACTTACTAGCAGCGAAGTCGGAGACCCCAGCATACGGGAATCGAAGGACCAAGGTAGCTATGCAGTCGGGACAGGCTCCGCCCCACCAGAAAGTTATATGGGAGGATGCTCACCAGAGAGCATTAGAACACTTGGTGAGTGTGTTGACTAATCCACCTATGCTTGCTTACCCAGATTTCAAGGAACCTTTTATTTTGCACGTTGAAGCCTCCGAAGAGGGATTGAGAGGTGTTTTATACCAATGACAAAGTGGCAAACTCAAGGTCATTGGATATGGCTCCCGCACCCTGACACAAGCAGAGAGAAACTATCACCACTCGGGGAAACTGGAATTCCTGGCCTTCAAATGTGCAGTGACTGAGCGGTTCTGGGATTATCTCTTTTATGCTCCCTCTGTGACAGTGTACAGTGATAATAACCCCTTGACATTCAGTAACAGTCAAAAGTTTGGACACACCTACTCATTCAAGGGTTTCTTTATTTTTACTATTTTCTACATTGTATAATAGTTGTGRAGACATCAAAACTATGAGATAACACATGTAATCATGTAGTAAGCAAAGGTGTTAAACAAATCAAAATATATTTGAGGTTTGAGATTCTTCAAAATAGCCACCCTTTGCCTTAATGACAGCTTTGCAAACTCTTGGCATTCTCTCAACCAGCTTAACCTGGAATGCTTTTACAACGCTCTTGAAGGAGTTCCCACATATGCTGAGCACTTGTTGGCTGCTTTTCCTTCACTCTTACACAGCCTGGAGGTGTGTTGGGTCATTGTCCTGTTGAAAATCAGATGATAGTCCCAATAAGCGCAAACCAGATGGGATGGCGTATCGCTGCAGAATGTTGTGGTAGCCATGCTGGTTAAGTGTGCCTTGAATTYGAATTAAATCGCAGACAGTGTCACCAGCAAAGCACCCCCACACCATCACACCTCCTCCTCCATGCTTCACGGTGGGAACCACACATGCGGAGATCCTCCGTTCACCTACTCTGCTTCTCACAATGGCACGGCGGTTGGAACCAAAAATCTCACATTTAGACTCATCCAACCAAAGGACAGATTTACACCGGTCTAATGTCCATTTCTCGTGTTTCTTGGCCCAAGAAAGTATCTTCTTCTTATTGGTGTCCTTTAGTTGTTATGCTGGTGAATGAGGACCCAAAAGCGACTTAATAGAAACAGAGTCTTTATTCCAGTCTTAAACAAAACGATACTCCTGGATATTATCTTAGGTAAATCCAAAACAGGAAAACTGAAATCCTCTCGTCAGTAGAGAGGAACGACTGGAAACGCGACCACAGACTGCAGGTCGCTTCGGGAAGGCACAGGCCGTAGCTGACMTAGACACCTGCTCACACGCAGCATCTGAAGAAGGCAAAAACACGACAGGGCGGAACAAGGACACGGAACAGCAAACATCAAACAAGGATCCGACAAGGACAGAAGCGGAAAACAGAGGGAGAAATAGGGACTCTAATCAGAGGGCAAAATAGGGGACAGGTGTGAAAGAGTAAATGAGGTAGTTAGGAGAATGAGGAACAGCTGGGAGCAGGAACGGAACGATAGAGAGAGAGAGCGAGAGAGGGAGAGAGGGAGGGGGAGAGAGAGGGATAGAAAGAGGGAAAGAACCTAATAAGACCAGCAGAGGGAAACGAATAGAAGGGAAGCACAGGGACAAGACATGATACTCAATGACAAAACATGACATTAGTAGTGGTTTCTTTGCAGCAATTTGACCATGAAGGCCTGATTCACGCAGTCTCCTCTGAACAGTTGATGTTGAGAAGTGTCTGTGAAGCATTTATTTGGGCTGCAATCTAAAGGTCAGTTAACTCTAATGCAGCAGAGGTAACTCTGGTTCTTCCTTTCCTGTGGCAGTCCTCATGAGAGCCAGTTTCATCATAGCGCTTGATGGTTTTTGTGACTACACTTGAAGAAACTTTTAAAGTTCTTGAAATGTTCCAGAATGACTGACCTTCATGTCTTCAAATAATGATGGACTGTTGTTTCTCTTTGCTTATTTGAGCTGTTCTTGCCATAATATGGACTTGGTCTTTTACCAAATAGGGCTATCTTCTGTATACCACCCCTACCTTGTCACAAAACAACTGATTGGCTCAAACGTGTTAAGGAAAGAAATTCCACAAATTAACTTTTAAGAAGGCACGCCAAATGCATTCCAGATGACCACCTCATGAAGCTGGTTGAGAGAATGCTAAGAGTGTGCAAAGCTGTCATCAAGGCAAAGGGTGGCTACTTTGAAGAATCTAAAATCTAAAATATATTTTGATTTGTTTAACACTTTTTGGTTACTACATGATTCCATACGTGTTATTTCATAGTTTTTATGTATTCACTATTATTCAAAAATTTATAAAATAGTAAAAATAAAGAAAAACCCTGAAATGAGTAGGTGTGTCCAAACTTTTTACTGGTTCTATATGTACTAACTACAGCAAGACTGAATGCCACCGGTCATCGCTGGGTGGCAGAGCTGTCTGACTTAAATCTCAAACTGAAGAATTGTCCTGGAAAGGTAAACAGTGACACAGAGCTTCTGTCTCATTCTCCTTTGTATGCTGAACATTACATGGAAGAACGCTCATAGAAACTCTCACCTGAGACGGTAAAAGCTACACTCAATAATGTTCAGGCACAACAGTATGACTGTAACTTACTTGGATATCCACGGTCACGCTAAGGCCATCAGTGCAAGAGGAGCTGTCAAGGTGGGGGGAACAGTTACAGACTGACTGCCTCCACACAATCTCATGCATGCTCAGTTAAAGGATGCAGCTGTATCGAGAATCTTGGAACTGAAAAAGCGAACGACTAATCCAAAAGTAACAGAATGTCAACAAGAGTCATGCCAAGTTAAACAGTGCTGCAAGAGTGCAACAGGCTCCATGTCTCACCAGAGGGATTATTACAAAGGAAAATAGCAAAAAGGACACAAGTTGTGGTCCCAAGTCAGTACAGAACACTAATTTACAAGTACTTCACACTGAAATGTCCCATCTAGGAACAGAAAGAGTGTTGAACTTAGCACGAGAACGCTTTTATTGGCCGCGCATGCAACATGACATTGAACACTTTATCACYAAAGTGTGTAAGTGTATCAAACAAAAGAAACCCAGTGTAATAACTAGGGCCCCAATGTAACTTGTACGGGATACAGCTCCTTTTGAGATTATTTCATTTGACTATGTGCATTTGGAGAAAAGCAGAGGGGGCTACGAGTACATTTGAGTTATTTTAGATAACTTTACAAAATTTGCACAAGCCTACCCCACCAAAAACAAGTCAGGGATAACTGCAGCAAAAAAGCTTTGAGGATTTTTTCCCAAAGTTTGGCTGTGTAAAGAATCCATCACAATCAGGGAAGATAGTTTGAAAATCAAAACCTTCCAGAACTGTACGGGCCAATTCCAGAACCGCTCCTTATCATCCACAGGAGAATCTGGTGGAGATATTTAACCGTACACTATTGTCAATGTTGGACACACTAGATGAAGAGAAAAAGGCCAACTGAGGTGATTACCTAAACAAGGTCATTCATGCATATAATTGTACCACCAGTGATGCTACTGGGTTCTCACTGTATTTCCTGCTATTTGGAAGGGCTCCACTGTTACCTGTTGACCTTGTCTTTGGGTTACAGATAAAAGAACAGGAAAAACCATACTAGGATTATGCTAAGTAGTGGCAGCAACAGATGGCAGAAGCCTATGACATCGCCATAAGAAACATGGAGTTATCAACAGCAAAGGGAAAAGCCTACTACGATCGGAAGAAAATTWGTTTGGTTCTGATCTCAGGTGGTCGTGTTCTGGTGCATGTCATAACGTGTGGGACCGGGAAAGCTAAGCACACTGGGAGGACCAAATACACGTGGTGGTAACCAGGAAAGGTGATGACAGCCCTGTCTATGAGGTCAAACCCGAGAGGGGTACAGGCAGGGCCCGGTTTCTGCATCACAATATACTCATGTCATTGATGAAGGAATTTGTTTCCTATATGTTCATTAACCAATTTAATTATACAAAGCAAACACTCTGTCCGTTTCTAAGAATATGTAAGATCCTTACTTGCATAAAATAGACCCGTGTCCAAATTAATCAATAGTGTTTATTCTCGAGAGATCTCTGACGTGCATATACAAAACCGTTCTTTTTATCCCTTCTATTACTAACGCACATACATACACACTAATCTGGATTATCTCCTGAAGCCTTTTACCAGTTTATTACCCCTTAGCTGACAGTTCCACCCCCCCCCAGATACGGAAAACCTGTCTTCTCTTATCTTCACAGAGTTATAGCTTAGTGGTTCAACCATAGGTTAATGATCCCTTCGATTTCTTTAGGCACACACACAGACATTCCTTTCTACCCCCCTACATGCTACCTAACAAATAATCCTAATGGTTAARTTTCTGGGTAGAATTATTTAATCATTTATCTTAACCCTTGATAAAATATTCTAACAGTCATGTAATTCCCTTCCATTTGAGGAACCAGTTCAAGCACCGAGTAGAGGTCTGTGGAAAAAGGAACCACCCCAGCAGAGAGGTCTGTGGAAAAAGTGTAGTGGAAATTCGAATCATTGTTTATTGTCAGCGCGCTGGAGAGGTTCCAACCAACTCAATGCACCATAGTACACATGTCAATCAGGAGCTCTCCCTGGGCAGTCCCAGCAGTTGTCTTATATGCGGCTATACACAGACAAGTTATATTTGCATGATTTAGCATAATTAATGAATCATTAACGTTCTGTTTCATGTGACAGACCAATACTGGTTCATAACATGTGACAGACCAATATCTCACGAGGCTTCTTCTCTCTAAGCTGAGACCTTGAAACTGAGATATCTTTTCTTCTTTCTCAAAACAAGGTCTGGGCTTACTGCCAAATTGCAGCTACTGAGATTGAGGATTTGTACAGTCAGCCACTTGCATGAACACCGAAATGTGTCTATACAACAGCACATGAATAGAACACAGCAATTAGTTATCAGAAAAGCAAACAAAAAATCCTTTACAATAGGAACCTCCCCAGCATAGAGGTCTGTGGAGAAAATAACCACCCCAGCATAGAGGTCTGTGGAGAAAATAACCACCCCAGCATAAAGGTCTGTGGAGAAAAGAACCACTCCAGCATAAAGGTCTGTGGAGAAAGGACCACCCCAGCATAGAGGTCTGTGGAGAAAAGAACCCTCCAGCATAAAGGTCTGTGGAGAAAGGAACCACCCCGCATAGAGGTCTGTGGAGAAAAGAACCACACCCAGCATAGAGGTCTGTGGAGAAAAGAACCACCCCAGCATAAAGGTCTGTGGAGAAAGGAACCACCCCAGCATAGAGGGTTGTGGAGAAAGGAACCACCCCAGCGTAAAGGTCTGTGGCGAAAAGAACCACCCCAGCATAGAGGTATGTGGAGAAAAGAACCACCCCAGCATAGAGGTATGTGGAGAAAGGAACCACCCCAGCATAGAGGTATGTGGAGAAAAGAACCACCCCAGCATAGAGGTCTGTGGAGAAAAGAACCACCCCAGCATAGAGGTCTGTGGAGAAAAGAACCACCTCAGCAAAATGTTGAGAGCACTGAGTTTGAGAGCTCAGATGAGGATTCTTATCCAGTATTCATCAACAAGCCATGTAGGGATGAAGAGAGCAGATAGAGTAGCACACAGCTAGTATCAGATAATAGTGAGGAACAGGGTCAAACTTCATTGTGAAGGAGTGCCAGCCAGCCTGTCCTCAGGGAGACCCCAGAAAAGACAGGCATAAATATGGAAACAGCTAAGGGCTCAGAGATAAAGTGGACACTAATTCATTGGGGTCACCCATGACCTTGACATCCTAACCTATAACACTTTAGGGCTGCCAAGCTCTTATCAGGATACAAACTAGAGATGCTCAGATTTCTTATTTTTTTAATCYTTACTAATCAGTGTGACAATATTTAGTGGGGGTTGCGTCTTTGCCCATATAGGTAGATTGGGCATGTCTATATAGTTATATGGGTGTTAGTCCAGTTCTCAGGTGTTCTCATGACCAGTACTATGTCATTTGTGTTTGTATCTCTCCCTGTATATTTGGCAATGCGTTTTTACAATTCCTGATCATAAGGAGGTGAGGTCATGATTGGGTGAGGTGCTAAAGAAGAACAGTTCCTATTTTTTCTGGTTGTGTGTGGAGTCATCAACAAGAGGACATCGAGCCATACATCTGAAAACTAAGGTAAAGTACAACCTTAATTGTAACCTTAATTTTACAGTGTTCGGTGATTGATTATCTGATTGAAATTATTTCATTTTAGAGGTATTTTGCACTTGAATTACTTAAATGTCGTGTAAAATGCTGACTGGTCTTGTATCACTTTATAAAGTGTGTTTGTGTTATTCCTCAATTTCAAATCCTGTTGAACCCTGTTATCACAACTAAGCCATTCCAGCATTAATGAAATGTTAATTTCCTATGGTTATTTACTTTGGTCTTGATATGGACAATTACGGATTGAATCTAAAAAAAACAGTGTGAATAAACAATAGCAACTAGCAAGTCATCATAATAGTATGTAATGGTAAAAGGGGGGATACCTAGTCAGTTGTACAACTGAATGCCTTCAACTGAAATGTGTCTTATGCATTTAACCCAACCAAGATCATGCTTTCAATGCTTTAACAATTATACCATTCCATTCAGGGATTCTTGAAAGTCAGGACAATCCTTGTCTGGCAGTGAAACTTTATAGTTGAAAAAAGAAGAAGATTTTGTTGCATTATTTGAGCTTATTTTTAAAGGTCTGTGGAGAAAGGAACCACCCCAGCATTTTTAAAGGGGAAGATTTGCTTCAGGAAATTCCAAAATATTTTCAATATTATTCATTTCCATATGCCCAGAAATGCCATTATCCGGAGCAAAGGATCCTAATTCCAAACTCTGCTTAGAGTAGATATTGCAGATCGATTGTAGATATTGCAGATAGATTGTAGCTTCTATCAATGTAATTGTCTGCATCACTTCCAATCTCCCATATATATTTTTGCAAATACACACATGCATATCTCTCCTAAAAATGTGCATTAATTCAAACGAACTGAAGAGGGATCTTATGTCATTTCTTGCCCTCTGACTTCAAATGATATTTCTCTCAAAACTGATTCCTAACAAATGTGTCGGGAGATTTGTGACTCTATTCAATACAGAAGTTCAGTGTTACAACTTGATTGAAATTTAAAGGCAATGTTCCCACTTTAGCAGAGACTGCATTCACGGTAAACGCTGCATACAGTATGTCGGCTAAAACAGAAATTACCTTCATTTCTAGCGTGCAAGCTGTTACGCTTCAACGAGACAGATTGAACAGAGCCGTTGGTTACCTCCGTCAGATTAGTCTGAAATCCTAAATGAATCAGGAATGAGCCGGGTCAGCTCCACCATAATACCCTTCATGTCCTCATTACATGTAGTGTAACAAGGTGGCCTGTAAAGTGCTCTACTTTTGATAGAATTAAACAAACAATATTGAAATCACCATGGTCTGTGATGTGGTGAGGTTGTACCCAGGTGCAGAAAAGACAAGAGAGAAGGAATCAGTGGTTAAGGAAATATATAATACTTTACTGAGAAATGGTAGCCACAGGATCACAGTACACTGGGGGGGACAAACACTAAGTCTCAAACTCACTCAGGGGACGAACGMACGCACGCACGCACGCACGCGCACACACACACACACGCACACGCATGGCTGCGCCCCTGCCCAGGCAAGTGAAATACATAGATTAGGGCCACGAGAACTGTTGAAAGATAATTTAATGTTCATTTCTCTACCATAAGCCACATCCAACGTTGTTTTAGAGAATTTGGTAGTACGTCCAACCGGCCTCACAACCGTAGACCATGTGTATGGCGTTGTGTCGGCGAGAGGGTTGCTGATGTCAACGTTGTGAACAGAGGTATGGGCAGGAATAATGAACACAATTGCGGACAATTCCCAGTCATGTGAAATCCATAGATTAGGGGCTAATTAATTTATTTCAATAGACTGTATTCCTCATATGAACTATAACTCAATCAAATCAATGAAATGGTTTCATTTTGCATTTATATTTTTGTTCAGTATAGATTAAGATAGGAATGAATTTTGGTTCAAATATGTTTATTTTAAATATATATTTTCATCGAACTTATGTTAACTCCGTCAGACACCTTAAAACCTCTACGGACCCCCCATCCCGGATCYGGGATCATCCTCATCAGAAACGCTGACTAGCATAGCCTAGCCTAGCGCCACAGGGATATCATATAATATAATTTCATGAAAACACAAGTCCAATACAGCAAATGAAAGATAAACATCTTGTGAATCCAGCCAACATGTCCGCTTTTTAAAATGTTTTACAGCGAAAAACACAAACCCATATTTATGTTAGCTCTACCACAATAACCCAACACACAACGCCATTTTTTCACCGCAAAGATAGCTTTCACAAAAAACCACAAATAGAGATAAAATGAATCACTAACCTTTGAACAACTTCATCAGATGACAGTCTTATGACATCATGTTATACAATACATTTATGTTTTGTTCGAAAATGTGCATATTTATAGCTACAAATCGGGGTTTTACATTGCAGCCATGGTCACAAATGGCACCAAAAACAGCCAGAATAATTACAGAGAGCAACGTGAAATACAGAAATACTCATCATAAAACTTTTATGAAAAAATACATGTTGTACAGCAAATGAAAGATAAACATCTTGTGAATCCAGCCAACATGTCCGATTTTTAAAATGTTTTACAGCGAAAACACAACATATATTTATGTTAGCTCACCACAATAGCCCAAAACACAACGCCATTTTTTCACTGTAAAATAGCTTTCACAAAACCCACAAATAGAGATAAAATGAATCACTAACCCTTTGAACAACTTCATCAGATGACAGTCTTATGACATCATGTTATACAATACATTTATGTTTTGTTCGAAAATGTGCATATTTATAGCTACGAATCGGGGTTTTACATTGCAGCCATGGTCACAAATGGCACCAAAATGTCCGGAGAAATTTTAGACAGCCACGTAATCTAACAGGAAAAACTCATCATAAACTTTGCTGAAAAATACACGTTGCACATATAATTAAAGATACACTGGTTCTTAATGCAACCGCTGTGTTAGATTTAAAAAAATAACTTTAGTACAAAGCACAGCATGCAATAATCTGAGACAGCGCTCAGCCATTCTCCGCCATGTTGGAGTCCAAAGAGTCCACAAAAATACGAAATAACATCATAAATATTCCCTTACCTTTGATGAACTTTCATCAGAATGCAGTGCCAGGAATCCTAGTTCCACAATATATTGTTGTTTTGTTTTAGAATGTCCATTTCTTCTGTCGAATTAGCAACTTTGGCTAGCATGGTGGAGCTCACGTGTCCATGAAGATTTTATGCATGAACGAAAAATTCAAAAAGTCATAATAAAAGTCAAATAAACTGGTCAAACTCAGTTGAGAGTTTGGACAAAGCCAAACAGGAAGGATATAACCCCACCCACTTTGCCAAAGCACAGCCCCCACACCACTAGAGGGATATCTTCAACCACCAACTTACCATCCTGAGACAAGGCCGAGTATAGCCCACAAAGATCTCCGCCACGGCACAACCTAGGGGGGGGCGCCAACCCAGACAGGAAGATCACGTCAGTGACTCAACCCACTCAAGTGACGCACCCCTCCTAGGGACGGCATGAAAGAGCACCAGTAAGCCAGTGACTCAGCCCCTGTAATAGGGTTAGAGGCAGAGAATCCCAGTGGAGAGAGGGGAATCGGCCAGGCAGAGACAGCAAGGGCGGTTCGTTGCTCCAGAGCCTTTCCGTTCACCTTCACACTCCTGAGCCAGACTACACTCAATCCCACTATGACCCACTGAAGAGATGAGTCTTCAGTAAAGACTTAAAAGTTGAGACCGAGTCTGCGTCTCTCACATGGGTAGGCAGACCATTCCATAAAAATGGAGATCTACAGGAGAAAGCCCTGCCTCCAGCAGCTGTTTGCTTAGAAATTCTAGGGACAATTAGGAGGCCTGCGTCTTGTGACCGTAGCGTACGTGTAGGTATGTACGGCAGGACCAAATCGGAAAGATAGGTAGGAGCAAGCCCATGTAATGCTTTGTAGGTTAGCAGTAAAACCTTGAAATCAGCCCTTGCCCAGGAAGCCAGTGTAGGGAGGCTAGCACTGGAGTAATATGATCAAATTTTTGGGTTCTAGTCAGGATTCTAGCAGCCGTATTTAGCACTAACTGAAGTTTATTTAGTGATTTAACTGGGTAGCCGGAAAGTAGAGCATTGCAGTAGTCTAACCTAGAAGTAACAAAGCATGGATACATTTTTCTGCATCATTTTTGGACAGAAATGTAATGTCCAACAACCTGATTTTGCTTTGTCATTATGAGGTATTGTGTGCAGATTGATGAGAAAAATATATATTTAATCAATTTTAGAATAAGGATGTATAGTCAAGGTGTCTGAATACGTTCCGAATGCACTGTATGTTTGTAACGTTCCTGACCTGTTTTCTGTTGTTTTTGTATGTGTATATGGTCAGGGCGTGAGTTTTGGGTGGGCAGTCTATGTTTTCTGTTTCTATGTTGGTTTTGGGTTGCCTGGTATGGCTCTTAATTAGAGGCAGGTGTTTTGCGTTTTCCTCTAATTAAGAGTCATATTTAGGTAGGGTGTTCTCACTGTTTGTTTGTGGGTGATTGTCTCCTGTGTCGTCGATGTATGTACCATACGGGACTGTTTGGCTGTTCGTTCGTTTTGATGTAGTCTGTTCCTGTCCGTGAGTTCTACGTTTAGTTAGTTTAATTCATGTTCAGGTTTCGTCTACGTCGTTTTCTTGTTTTGTAATTTTGTAAGTGTTTGTTTTCGTGTTGCCATCATTTCAAATAAAGAGATGGCTTATTTCCCTAATGCTGCGTATTGGTCCACTGATCCTTCTCTCCTCTCCTCATCTGAGGARGAGGAGGACAACAGCCCTTACAATGTTGCAGAACAGTGAATAAATATTTTTTCTGAATATTGACAAACCACTGATGAAGGTGATCCTTGAAACAGACATATTTGTACCTCTAAAAATAAAAGTTAAGTACAATTATTTGTAAAGTATAGAAGATTGTTCAATTGAAAATCCCCAGTAAAAACAGGTCTTTCAGCACTCTGACGGAGATAACATTAGACGAAATTATGTTTTATGGAGTTGACAAAAATGAATTATTCTTCATCATTCAAGTGATATACAAAGTATACATTTTGTTTTCCCTCAGTTGCTTTATGATTCCAAAACCTAATTTTAARAAGTTTAAAAAGAGATTGTCCCGTCTTTCAAGAATACCTGTATTATTGTATTGATACAATGCTATTATAGGAACTATCATACTACTGTCTTTCCCTTCCCCTCAACAGTCATCTCCAAGCATGGATGATTGGAGCTCGATGTTCACTGATGATGAGTTGAGGCTCCTGAACTTAACTGAATTGGACTTTGTCAAGCCTGAGGACCTTGGTCCTGTGCTGGGGCCCCGTCACCTGTCCGCCCTGGTGTTCTATAGCTTGGTCTTCCTGCTGGGGGTCCCGGGCAACGCTCTGGTGGTGTGGGTGACGGGCTTCCGCATGCGGCGCTCCGTCACCTCTCTGTGGTTCCTCAACCTGGCCCTGGCTGACCTGCTGTGCTGTCTGTCCCTGCCGCTCCTCATGGTGCCCTTGGCCATGGACCAGCACTGGCCCTTTGGCCCCGTGGCCTGCAAGCTGCTCAAGGGACTCATCTACCTGGTCATGTATTGTAGCGTGCTGCTGCTAGTACTTATCAGCCTGGACCGCTGGCTGCTGGTCAGCTTGCCCGTGTGGTGCCAGAACTGGAGGAGGCCTCGCAAGGCCACCTGGGTATGTATCGGGTTGTGGCTCCTGGCCCTGCTGGGCAGCATCCCCCAGTTTGTCTACGTGAAGGAGGTCCAGCTAAGCACCAGTAAATCAGAGTGCCTGGGATCTCACACTATAGTTAGCGGCTGGACTATCACTACAGTACGCTTCCTGGTGGGTTTTGTGATGCCATTCATCACCATCGTGGCGTGTCATTGGGTTGTGTATAGCAGGGCCGGGCGGGGGTCTGGGGTGGGGTCTGGGAGGGTGAGTGAGGTGCGCTCCAGACGCACCTTGAGGGTCATTTTTGCTGTGTTGCTGAGCTTCTTCCTGTGCTGGGTTCCACTGCACATATTGGATTTCCTGATCCTATTGACCCCCCGGCACTCATCGCACAGCGCCAACGTACAGCTGGCCCACACCCTGGCCCTCTGTCTTGCCTACTGTAACAGCTGCCTCAACCCTCTGATCTATGTGTGTCTGGGACGAGGCTTTAAGCAGAGTATCAATCGTTCCCTGCGCAGTATGTTCAACTTCGCCACCGAGGAGCCGCTACCCAGAAAGAGCATGTCCAGGAGCACATCAGAAAGAAACCAGGAGATGAATATTATGTAAAGTTCTCTGTGTGTGTGTGTGTGTGTGTGTGTTTGTGTGTGTGTGTGTGTGTAAACCATGAGAACCTGCTGAGTCAGAGTGTTTTGTGACATTAAAAAGTGCTGAGAGACGTGATTCGAATCCAATGTTGTGCAACAGAACAGGAATATCTGTAATATGTTTCCGCCAGCAATCACACTTGTGCAATTTGATTTGGCTTTATCTGTATTTAAGGGCTCTATTCAATCAGATCCGCTTTAGCTGACATCCCCAAAGAGGTTGTTTTGGCGGTGTGAGAGGTGAAACTGCGTTAGAGCTGTCAAATCCACAAGTGGATCCTGGCATTGCAGTATACCTGAAGCGGACATTGCCATTTGCTACATAGAGTCGCACGAACAGAAATCCCATGCAGTGGAATGTGAGACAGTGGAATGTGAGATATAATCTATACCTCAATTAGGCTGATAGAAATCCTCATTATTTTGTTTAATGATTTTCAACTTGACTGTGTGGCTTCATGACAATGATCAAGAGCAGCTGCTCACCGATTGGATAGCTCTAATGTATTTACACCTCCAAAATATCAGCTATGTGAGTTTTTGTTAACGCTTGATCTGATTGAATCTAGACTGTTGCGGGTTACCCTGGGGGTCGGGTGTGGGGCCACACCAGTGCCATGATTACTGTATATATGTGATAACCTTTGTATGCTTGCAATGCGCAATGATGGAAAAGTACTGGGTAAATGGAGCTATACTGCTTTAGTTCTCAGGCTGTGAATTGTCTGCACCTGCTGATAGTCACACAGGCTCAAGGCCGAGATAGCAGAGTGAGAAACCACAGTCTAGACATGTTTTTCTCATCTTAGATACTTTGTATCTAATCCAATGCAACAATGTTAACTTCTTAGTAATCCCTTCGCGCGCCAATCCCGTTAACGGGATTGATTTGACAACAACCAGTGAAATAGCAGCGAGCCAAATTCCAAAACAGAAATACTCATAATAATAATTCATAAATCATACAAGTGTTATACATCGGTTTAAAGATGAACTTCTTGTTAATCCAGTCAGTGTCATATTTCAAAAAGGCTTTACGGCAAAAGCAAACCATGCGATTATCTGAGGACAGCGCCCAGCATACCAACACATGAAAATCATATTTCAACCCGCCAGGCGCGACACAAAAGTCAGAAATAATGATATAATTCATGCCTTACCTTTGAAGATCTTCTTCTGTTGCCACTCCAATATGTCCATTAAACATCACAAATGGTCCTTTTGTTCGATAAATTCTGTCTTTATATCCCCAAAATGTCAATTTATTTGGCACGTTTGATTCAGAAAATACACCGGTTCCAAACCGCGCAACATGACTACAAAATATCTAATAAGTTACCTGTAAACTTGATCCAAGTATTTCAAACAACTTTCCTAATACAACTTTCGGTATTTTTAAACGTCAATAATCGATTAAATTTGTCTGTGGAACTTGTTCATTTTATGTCTCAGTTGTTGAATCTTATGTTCATACAAATATTTACACATGTTAAGTTTGCTGAAAATAAACGCAGTTGACAGTGAGAGGACGTTTCTTTTTTTTCAGAGTTTACTTTACTTTGAGAAATTTTACCCCAAAGTTTAATTCAATTTTAGTAAATATTCACTTATGTGCACTCTTCCATACCCAGGACCTTAAAACGTATGGATTTGATTCCATTCTTGAGCCAATAGTAAGCGATTTGAAAGTGCTTGAGACTGAGGGTATTGAAGTTCCCTTCTTCAGTGGTTGTATACATGGCAGTATTGTCCCAAGTAACTGGAGATAATCTTGGTAAACATTGCCTGTTTGGTTGTGTGGAATTGTTTAGTGCTCGTTATTGTTGCCATTTTTGCCTCACTGAGAATGTGAATTTTCAAACTGTGTTCTCTGAGGATGACCCAAGAGTGACTTTACGAACAAACACATGCACTCAGACCATTGTCAAATTCTTCAGTCAAACCCAACACTACCTCATGTGTACGGTGTGAAGCATGCTTGCTTATTGAACTCTGCAGTACTTCAATACTACAGACAATTCTTCTGTTGATATAATGCATGACATTTTAGGAGTTGCACAATTTGAGGTGTAACTTGACTACTGTAGAGCTGTTCTGTGAAGGGAGTAGTACACAGCGTTGTACGAGATCTTCTGTTTCTTGACAATTTCTCACATGGAATAGCCTTCATTTCTCAGAACAAGAATAGACTGACGAGTTTCAGAAGAAAGTTATGTTTCTGGCCATTTTGAGCATGTAATCKAACCCACAAATGCTGATGCTCCAGATGCTCAACTAGTCTAAAGAAGGCCAGTTKTATTGCTTCTTTAATCAGGACAACAGTTTTCAGCTGTGCTAGCATAATTGCAAAAGGGTTTTCTAATGATCAATTAGCTAATCCAAGTTTATCATTTTAAAAGACTAATACAACGTGCCATTGGAACACAGGAGTGATAGGTGTACAGAGGCCCATTATCAGCAACCATGTAGATATTCCATTAACAATCAGCCGTTTCCACCTACAATAGTCATTTACAACATTAACAATGTCTATACTGTATTTCTGATCAATTTGATGTTATTTTAATGGACAAAAAATTTGCTTTTCTTTCAAAAACAAGGGAATTTCTAAGTGACCCCTACCTTTTGAATGGTAGTGTACATTTTTGTCTTCTAATGCCTCTTAAGGGGAAAGTAATCTAAAAGTAACTGAATGTAATCAGATTACGTTACTGAGTTTGGGTAATCCAAATGTTACGTTACTGATTACAATTTTGGACAGGTAACTAGTAACTGTAAAAGGTTACATTTAGAAAGTAAGCTACCCAACCCTGTCACAGATACACAGCATTCCAGTTCTGGCATAGGAATGGCCTGGTGTTTTTCAGTGACCTCTTTTTTTAATAACACACGTGTCTCATTTGAAACTCTGAGTGTTGACCATAATATTCCCAATACCCACTTTTTTTTAGGTATYTCCAAAATCGTGGCTTACCTAAAAAAATATTCCCCTTCATTTCCGCTCCTGCCTTTTAAAGTGTGTAGTTGAGAGGTGCTTAGACCTTAACCCCTATCTGAAGAGCACAATATCCAGGTTATACAACATGATACAGAACATGAACCTGCCTTCCTGGGAAAATACCAAGTCTGCATGGGTGGCGAGCTACCCGATGACATTATGGCAACGTAGTATAGAGCGATTTCACATCTCATAATTTTGCATAAGGCACGGTTTCATTAATTTCAAAGTCTTACACCGTCTCCATTACTCAAATTACAGACTGTTAAAAATATATTCAAATGCCTACCTAAAGTGTTTGAGATCCTATCAGAGTTCAGCAACTGTGGGGCATATGTTTTGGTCATGCCAATCTCTGAGGAGGTATTGGGACGCCATATTTGAGGCATTTTCATATCTATGTAACATCTGTTGACCCCAATCCGTTCACTGCTATTTTTGGTATACCACCTTTGGATTGTACTGTTACCACCCACCAGATGAATGCAGGAGCATTTGCTTCACTTCTAGCTCGCTGTCTTATCCTCTTTTAATTGGAGGTCGGCAAGACTTCCTTCTCTTACGTAGTGGGTTATGGATGTGATGTCATCTCTGCCACTTCAAATGGTTAGATACATTTTGTGCAGGGGTCCTGAGAGAAGTTTGTCCTGACTTGGTCCCCTTTCATTGAACATGTAGAGAGCCTATTTTTCATAGTTTAGCTCTCACATTTCAGTATAGGCAGTCAGGTCCTGTGTAAGTGGCTGTGATTTGTTAATAGGAATCCACTGTTACTGTCATACCTGTTTTACCTTTGTTATATTTACTATTCTGTTCTCTGTTGCCTTGTTGTTGTCTCCAGCCACTGTATGGACTGGATTCTCCTGGTCCTGAGGGCCCGGAGGGTGCAAGTCTTTGTACTTGCCCAAGTGATGGAACACTTGATTAAATTTACCAACTCATTACCAAACTTGTGACTGGAGTCAAGCGAGTTGGATGGGGGGGCGGGGATGTGTGCCCCGGGGCCAGGACTGGGGGACGCTGTCATAAGCCAGATGGTGTTTGAGCTGCTAGTGGAGAATGGCTGTAATTTTTTTCAGTACAGGCAGTTATGTCAGTGGCTACGGTGTGCAGATAGGATTCCACTATTATTGTGACACCCATTGTATTTTATTTTCTCTTTTGTGTTATTTAATGTTTTGTATTATTATAATGTTTTTTTGTGTAGTGCCTTGGTGGGTGCGATAAAGGACTGGGGATGTTGTAWTGATGTCAATGTCTCCATGTTCTCAAATTTGAAAATAAATATGTGATATAGATATAAAAACAAAAGATTTGAATCCAGTGTTGTGCAACAGAACAGGAACTTCTGCCCTCTCTGTAATATGTTTCCGGCAGCAATCACACTTGGCAATTAGATTTGGCTTTATCTGTATTTAAAGGGTGTTTTCGATCAGATCCGCTTTAGCTGACGTCCACAGAGGTTGTTGTTTATGCGGTGTTGGAGGTGGAACTGTGTTAGCTGTTAAATCCACAAGCGGCTCCTGACATTATTCCTAAAGCGGATATTCTCTTTCACATATCATCTGTGGTAATCAGTGTCCCTTTCTCAATAAACCACCCCTGCATTCCCTAAAAAATAAATTTCACAGGTGTCACTTTGAAATGATTGCTAACACTTTATTTGCATAGTTCACATGTAGATGCTCTAGACTAACTATCTACTAACCTCATCCTTGACTTAAAGTTAACCCTTGGCCTAACCTTAACCTAACCCTTATTCTAAATCTAACCCTAACCGTAAGCCTACAGATACAATCTATCCAAATAAAGTGTGACTAAATTGTTTATCATTCACAATCTCTGTGCTCTGTGCTTGCCTAAAGATGAGGGGGTTCAACCTTGGGACAAAGTTATTTTTAAGTTAAAAGGGTAAGGCCCAGGTTAGGGTTAGTATTTTCTACCATACTCTCAATCATGCACGAAGTGATGGAATAATGTCATTGCATTTCAGAATGAACAACTTTTTCATAACTTGGTCTGTGAAAATATGCAGAAGCAGATGTTTGGAGAAAGATTAAGCAAATCTTGCTGTAAATTTAAGGTGGTTTTACTGATATACCATAGGGGGGCGACATTGTATACTTTCTGTTATATAATGTTGCACACTGAAAGCATTTTAGGCTGCCAGAGAGGCTATGACTACACAGGCAGCTCAATTCTGATCTTTTTTTCACTAATTGTTCTTTTGACCAATCAGATCAGCTCTGAAAAATATCTGATTTGAAAATAACTATTTATGTGTGAGAAATATCCAGTAGGCATAAATGAGTCCGCCACTCCAGGTTGAATACTAGAAAGTGTAAAATGAAACAAATGGCTTAAGAGACCACAACATCTTTATTTACAAACTACATTCATACAAACAAGGCCACAGGTAGGTATTTACAGAAGTGTGTGTGTGTGTGTGTGTGTGTGTGTGTGTGTGTGTGTGTGTGTGTGTGTGTGTGTGTGTGTGTTGACCCCTCACTGCAGTCGCCCCCTACATGGCCAGTGCTACAGACATTGGCTTCAGGTCCAGGCTGCAAGGTGGTGCAGCTAAGAGAAGAGAGGTAGCAGTTCACTTTCAGGTGTCCATATGTGACATGGCAGTGTTATCATCAGAGGATGACTTCATTAGACAAGTTGATGGTTAATGCACATTCTGATGATGGTGAAATGTGGTTTAGCTAGATATCATGATGCTGATCTTAGGCCAGTTACAGACATCTTAGTTTTTCCTGAAGGTAAAATAACTTCTGATTTTATGACAGTGCTGCATGAACCAGCAGAGGTAGACAGAGGGTGTAAACTGTAGGTTATGTAGGATGAACCATCAGACTGTGCAGGATATGAGCAGTAGAAGCAGTGACATATTTTCAGACTGTGGTCATGACTTTGAGAGAGCCCGCGCGGAATCGCAGAATCTTCTTCTTCAGGGCGTGAGAGGCTTTGATTTTGACAAAGGCCTTGGGCTGCGAGGAGGCCTTAGGGGAGGAGGAAGAGGAGGAAGCGGAGGGGGCCAGGCAAGGGGGCAGCTGCTGGGGCCATACCAGCCCCCCCTCATCAGAATCACTGGAGAGAGAGCTGGAGGCAGGGGAGTACACCTCACTCATGCTAGACTCTGACTCCCCAGGGGTGGCCCGCACATAGCCCTCTCCCCGACACAGAGGTGCTCTCTCTGGGTATTCTGAGAGGCAAGGCTGGGCATGGACCTGGGAGTGGTGGTTGGGGTTGGGATGAGAGCAGGCCTGGGTGTGGCGGGCCCTACGAGGTGGGCGTCTGTGGGCCTGCTCACCCTGGGTCTCCCCTTCCTCCTGGCTGAGCTCCAGGGTGGAGCACCAGCGTCGCCCCCCAGCGGTGTTCCTGTGCTGGGGGCCTGCATATGGGACCTGGCCCCTCTGGTGCTGGGGGTGCTCGGTTGTGCTGTACCTGCGCTTAGGGAGTGCCCTCTGCCCCATCAGACTGTTCTCAGACTGGGAGTGGCAGGTCTTGTGGCCAGGCTTCTTGGAGCTCTGTCTCTCCTCATGGCTTTTCTTCCCCATGGCCCTGGGCTTTGAGCTGCTCTGGTCTGGGGACACAAAGGTTCGGCTGGGCTTGGAGGGCTCTAGAAGATAGTGTGAGGGGGAGCATTCTGGAGAAAAGTGTGAAGGGGAGTGTACAGGGGTGTACTGGGCACTGACCAAGTGGTTATATGAAGCCGGGGAGTTGGGCAGCGGGTAGTGCTTGGGAGAATCAGACGCACTACTAAAACAAGGGTCCAGAGCGCCACAAGTGGGGTCCAGGGAGGGTGGATGGGCCCCGGCCAGGGAGTGGGGTCTGATGTGGGGGTAGGGTAAAGACCGATAACAGTCCTTCTCCATGGATGGGGCCTCTCCCCCCCATTCCTCCCTGTCTAGCGAGTCACACCACCAGGCCTGGCACTCAGGGTCAGGGTAGAGGTCCTGTGGGTCAGAGATGCAGTGCTCGGAGGTGTGAAGAGTGTGTTTCCTTCGCAGGCTGCTCTGCCTGTTGATGCTGGAGGAATAGGGGATGGAAGGGTCAGGCCCCAGGCTGGTACGAGGCATGCAGGGCCGGGGTGAGAGCGCGTAGCGATGGATGAGACCCAGGATGTAGCCTTTAACCCTCATGGCCTGCTGGAAATCCTCCTGAGTGGCCTGGTCCTCATCCTCCCAACCCTGGGCACAGTGTAGGTCCCACTGCCAGGGCTCCTTGGCCGTACCCTCCTCAGCGATTCCCTCAAGGTGTGGGTAGGGGGCAGAGAAGGAGAGGGGAACAGTGGCATGAGGGGCTGGCTCCATCAGACTCTCACCTGTCAGCTGTAGGGCATATCCTGTAGACAGAGAGCACAGAGAGAAGTCAATTGATCAATTGACGGGTTTATTTTACTACTGATACGAGTACTTAATGCAACTAAAATAATGATGCAATAAAGTAAAGACAGTCCATGGTATTGTTGCTATGATACCATGAACCCTATTGTGGTTGAAAGAGAGCTGTTGATAGTGGAGAGTGGAGCTGAACTCACCCAGAGACTTGGGCCTCTCTGTGCTGCTGAAGCCCCAGCCAGGGTGGGGCTCTAGGAAGTCAGAGCGACAGGAATGCCCCTTTGGAGACTGGCTCTCACTCGACTCATAGAACCCTGGGAAACACAGATGATGTCACTCATTAGACCTCTATCAGGCTTTCTCAAACCATATGCTGACAAAACTCATTTCCAATTTTTTGTCCCTTTCACAAACCACAGAACAACTAACAGTAGCAAGAAGGGAATGAAAACAGCATTTGTCAAAACTAATGAAATGTTAGTCATTATATATGTACTTCGGGAAATATAGGGCCACAATTCTTGTAAAAAAGTACACCGAAAATATACAGAACATGGGTCAAACACATGCAAAAAATAAGTTAAATTAAAGTGTATACATTAAGAAAAATATAACTACACAATGCCCCTCTGATGTGGTTCAGGGGTTAAAGTTCAAAAGTCAGAGAATTAAAAGGTGGTAGCATGAGGAGTACCTGAGCTGGGCCGACTGTTCCCCATGTCCCCTTGGGTCCCCTCATAGGTGACATCATCTGTGTCCACTCTCAGCTCGCCTACCTGCTGTTCCAGTGCCAGCATCAGCCCCCAGGGGGAGCTCTGGAGCGCACTCTGAAACAGACCAATACACAAGCATGATCACACAAACACAAGACATACAGTACCAGTCAAAAGTTTGGACACACCTACTCATTCAAGGCTTGTTCTTTATTTTGACTATTTTCTACATTGTAGAATACTAGTGAAGACATCAAAACTATGTCTTCACTAGTTTGGAATCATGTACTAACCAAAAAAGTGTTAAACAAATCAAAATATATTATGACAGCTTTGCACACTCTTGGCATTATCTCAACTAGCTTCATGAGGTAGTCGCCTGGAATGCATTTCAATTAACAGGTGTGCCTTGTTAAAGGTTAATTTGTGGAATTTCTTAATGCGTTTGAGCCAATCAGTTGTGTTGTGACAAGGTAGGGGTGGTATACAGATGATAGCCCTATTTGGTAAAAGACCAAGTCCATATTATGGCAAGAACAGCTCAAATAAGCTAAGAGAAACGACAGTCCATCATTACTTTAAGACATGATGGTCAGTCAATCTGGAAAATTTCAAGAACTTTGAAAGTTTCTTCAAGTGCAGTCGCAAAAACCATCAAGCACTATGATGAAACTGTCTCTCATGAGGACCGCCACACGAAAGGAAAACCCATAGTTACYTCTGCTGCAGAGGATAAGTTCATTAGAGTTAACTGCACCTCAGAAATTTGCAGCCCAAATAAATGCTTCACAGAGTAACAGACACATTTTAACATCAACTGTTCAGAGACTGCGTGAATCAGGCCTTCATGGTTGAATTGCTGCAAAGAAACCACTACTAAAGGACACCAATAATAAGAAGAGACTTGCTTGGGCCAAGAAACACAAGCAATGGACATTAGACCGGTGGAAATCTGTCCTTTGGTCTGATGAGTCCAAATTTGACATTTTTGGTTTCAACCACCGTGTCTTTGTGAGACGCAGAGTAGGTGAACGGAAGATCTCTGGATGTGTGGTTCCCACCGTGAAGCATGGAGGAGGAGGTGTGATGTGTGGGGTTGCTTTGCCCGTGACACTGTCAGTGATTTATTTAGAATTCAAGGCACACTTAACCAGGATGGCTGCCACAGCATTCTGCAGCGATACGCTATCCCATCTGGTTTGCGCTTAGTGGGACTATCATTTGTTTTTCAACAGGACAATGACCCAACACACCTCCAGGCTGTGTAAGGGCTATTTGACCAAGAAGGAGAGTGGTGGTGCTGCATCAGATGACCTGGCCTCCACAATTACCCAACTCAACCCAATTGAGATGGTTTGGGATGAGTTGGACCGCAGAGTGAAGGAAAAGCAGCTCAGCATATGTGGGAACTACTTCAAGACTGTTGGAAAAACATTCCAGGTAAAGCTGGTTGAGAGAATGCCAAAAGTGTCTAAAGCTGTCATCAAGGCAAACGGTGGCTACTTTGAAGAATCTAAAATCTAAAATCTATTTTGATTTGGTTAACACTTTTTTGGTTACTACATGATTCCATATATGTTATTTCATAGTTTTGATGTCTTCACTAGTATTCTACAATGTAGAAAATAGTCAAAATAAAGAAAAAGCCTTGAATGAGTAGGTGTGTCCAAACTTTTGACTGGTACTGTACCTAATTATAAGTCAATGTGAATTATGACTAAGTGTAGTACTTTTTCCATTTAACTGGATGACAAAAACACACTATTTAGCTTATACAGATAACCTTATACCGAATGTTTTATTCCCACCTTTGGATAGTGGAGGTAGTATAGGCCTACAGACATTAGTGTGCATGACCGCATGGGCKGCATGCATGCTACTAAAGCCCCATTCCAGTTATGTAAGATACCTGAGGATGCAACTAGCTGGAACATGAATGATTCACTGTAGTGGGAAATGTGTTGAGATGTTATTTTTGTGGATGCACACGCAGCAGGACACACACAAATCATACACCAGGGAGGAAGAAAAAGTGCAATTGGACATGCTTGTTCAAGTCAGCCAGGCAATTTCAGGTCATCTGAAGAGCACTCACAGCCAACACACACTAGCTACGCATTGCCTCCCCAGCACACACACACACTTCAATTTGCCTATTATGACTGTTGCTACATTATGTCATTTTAACAGATATCAGCAAAATGCTGTGACCTCCTCTACATTACAGAGTCTTGGGGATGGAGAGGCTGTTAGTTGTCTAACAGGAATTGCTGTGTGTGTGTGTGTGTGTGTGTGTGTGTGTGTGTGTGTGTGAGAGAGAGTGTGTGTGAGAGAGAGGCTTATTTCAAAAAGGATGTAGCTGTACACTGCTGGAATGCAAAGAATGTATTAAAAGTGACCAAGGTTTCAGCAGCAAGCGGACTCCATCAGAGCGTGGCAGGGAGGGGAAATTCTTCCTTGAATTAAATGAGAGTATGTAGAGCGTGCAAAGACAGATGAATGAAAAATTCAGTCTGTCATTTTGTCATAATAAGGAGCCAACCTTTACCTGAGCCAAACCAGCATCATACCAATGCAAGCTAACATAATGAGCTAGACAGTATAAAAACACTCCACATACTGTAGATCCCAATTTTCCTATTCAGATGCTGAGTAAAAAAACAACAAGCAGCACCATATCTGGTCATGAGGTTGGCTGCTGTTTTGGTCACTCAGCAGCGCTGGGTCATTTTTCTCAGGCAGACTCGAGTAGATCAGTGTGATAGAAGCGCTGTGTTTGTGAAGAGACAAAATACCCAAGCCAGGCTGTGTCTACCTAAGCATCCATTATGCAATAAAACCTATTGGAGAGATGCTTTCTGTCACTAAACTAATATCAAACACGAAACCATGTATTATGGTGGTTAGTAATAGGTGAGTGGAAGAGATCTCCAGGTTTTATAGCTACCTGAGTGCGAGCAAAATAAATAATACAAGGAAAAAAGGAGGAAGAGAGTGTATTGGAAATCAATATATCCATGACACACTTTCACCCAATTGATCATTAGGCCTAGGTCCTCCGGCAAGCTCACATGGATCTAGAACTAGCAGGCACTGTGACAATTAGGCTGGCTAATTAAAACATAATGACACAGAACACAAACAAAGCTTTGAGGACACACACACAGGACACATACACAAACATAGCTGACTTCCAGAGTGTGTAGCTCTGTAGGGGTCTCATGCGGCTCCCTTTCATGACGATACTTTTGATTCTGATGCATTATTAATTAACGCCTCTTGGCTCCCAGATCTCATAACGCACACTGCCTGGTGTCATTACTATTTGACTGCATCTTGTGCTCTCTCCGGTGGAGAGAGGGATGGAAGGGGAGCAGCCAGGCAGCTTCGTGGCAGCACACAGACATGCATGCACACACACACCATGTTTACATAACAGGCGTGAATGGGGCAAGCAGGCTGCACACTCCAGCCTCTGTGGTCTGCCTCCCCAGAAAGGACAACAGGCTCTGAATGGACTCTATCCAGCTTGACTTCAGTCAGTCAGTGCTCAGGTGACACAGCTGCTCAGAGCCTCCAGACCAGAGGGAAGCTAGGTTAAAGGGACAAAGCCCGAGCCCAGGCAGTGGTCACTCACCCACCCATATCATCAGTCACTCAAAGCCCTGAGCCCAGGAAGCTCTCACCCATCCATATCATCAGTCACTCAAAGCCCTGAGCCCAGGAAGCTCTCACCCACCCATATCATCAGTCACTCAAAGCCCCGAGCCCAGGAAGCTCTCACCCACCCATATCATCAGTCACTCAAAGCTCCGGGCCCAGGCAGCTCTCACCCACCCATATCATCAGTCACTCAAAAGCTCCCGGCCCCATCACAGACTCTCAACCACCCATACATCACCAACCTCAAAGCCCCAGAGCCCAGCAGCTCTCACCCACCCATATCATCAGTCACTCAAGCTCCGCCCAGGCAGCTTCTCACCCACCCAAGACCATCAGCCACTCAAAGTCCCAGGCGCCCAGGGCACCTGAGCTCTCACCCACCCAGATATCAGTTGCTCAAAGCCCCAGGCCCTGCAAAGCTCTCAACCCACCCAGAACATCAGCCACTCAAAGCCCCGACCCAGAGCAGCTTCTCACCCACCAGACATCAGCCACTCAAAGCCCCGGGCCAGGCAGCTCTCACCCACCCAGACATCAGTCACTCAAAGCCCCGGAGCCAGGCAGCCTCTCACCACCCAGACATCAGTCACTCAAAGCCCCGGACCCAGGCCACTCTCACCCACCCAGACATCAGCCACTCAAAGCCCGAGACCCAGGCAGCTCTTCCACCCACGCCCAGAAACAGTCACTCAAAGCCCCGGGCCCAGGCAGCTCTCACCCACCCAGACATCAGTCACTCAAAGCCCCGGGCCCAGGCAGCTCTCACCCACCCAGACATCAGTCACTCAAAGCCCCGGACCCAGGCTGCTCTCAACCACCCAGACATCAGACACTCACTGCTGAGAAGGGAACTCACACTAATGATGTGGCACTCTATGGAAGACATGGGCACACGGCGTCTTAGACATGCCCAAATGACCACACACTGAGGCCAAGCACATAGATCAATAGAGACGCAGATGTATGCACTCGCACACACACAAGTCTATCGACACACACGCACACACGGGCTTGCTAATGCTTGCACTCTCCAAACACACACAGCATGGTGGCTCAGAGTGGGGTCAATGTCTTGTGCTTTACCAGCTGCTGTCTGGCATGGCATGGCTGTCAGCAACTACACACTGGGCCTCTGGGCCTATAGAGAGGACAGGAGGCCCTGGGGCAAAAGCAAAGGCCAAGGAAACTGTCCCCAACACTCCCAGGAGAGGGCAACATGGGTCAGTTGCTTCTGTGTGAACCTGCCTTAAATCGCCCACACAACATAGACTCTCTACATGCAATATGAGATTGGGTCCAGTGGGAAACACAGGGAGAAGTGGTGATTGAAGGGCTCAATAGAGGGGGTTCAATTAGACATTGATGTCACATAATTCTCCAACCAATAATCTCCAATGAATTTTCTGCGAAATTATTTGCATGCTTGGAAAGACAATGAAGTTAATATCTGTCAGTATCTATCGATCCAAATGGACAGATCCCTCAAATGGACCGACCGGAATGACTTAATGAAATGTGCACAACAAATTGCGAGAAAATATGCGGCATTTAGGGGCAGTCACTCGTCGCACAGTGTAAAAAATAGTATTTACCATCACCGTCGAAGCGGAGCCAGTTTGCTCTGCGTTGACATCTCATTGGGTGATGTGTTCCAGTTGTGCATTCAAAGCGGCGGCCGAGGTGCATGATTCGCCTGTCGGCGCACCGAGGCCCTCGTGTGCATTAGTATTCCTCTCCATATGCGCCTATTGTTTGGGCMGCGGCGGAGGAGAGGAACGTGGGGGGAAGCTGGGAGGAGAGGGAGGCGGCTGCTTTAATTTCTTTCACCCTCTTTTATAGGAGCTTTCTATTGAGAACAGTGGGCCGTGTGCGAGTCGATGGTGTAGTGTAGTCTAAAGGCTACTAGCCTGTATATCTTTCTTTTTTTAAAGATAGAGGGCTGAAAATTGGGCGTAAGGAGATAACTGTGACATCCCATTCATTCCAAAGAAAAACATGTATTTTTTTAAGTGTTTTATTTTTTACAAAAGCCCATTTTTTCTATAATAGGCTAATGTTAAGCATGCGTAATAGTTGCCATCACGGATAGCTAACGCTCTTTTTTATTATTTGGGATGACATCGGTTGGATGGTCGGATTCGCTGTACGCGTGGTGATTTGAGTGATGGGACACGCATCACGCCCACCTCTGGCATCATAGTTCCTAACGTTAGTTCCCACAAGGACATCGAAAATCTCCACAGTCTAAAGAAACGTGCCTCATAACTTATATCTAAATCATATCATATATGATGCTATACTATTAATATCAGATGAAAATGTATTTAATACAAATGTAACTATTCACATGTCCTATCAGCTCCCATTATGAACTCATTTGAAAAATAAAAGTAAACGAATGAATATGTATAAACACTTGCTAAGTAAAATACAACATAAATGTAGGACCATGCAGGGAACAATGGGTCATTAAACGGTGGACTGCAAAAGACGGGTGCTCCAACCCCCATTCCGTTTCCCCAAGGCATATATTTGCAGCCGAAGGATGGGAACGATTAGATCCTTTCAGATGGGGATACTATTAATCAAGTTAAGTAACTTTTCTTGCAGATACGTTTCGTCGCTGGACAATAGGCACACAAAACCAATGCATTGTCCACTAACGGGGGGAAACAAATCGTATTTTATATAGGCTACGTAGCCTATCCCTCTATAGAGCCTAGGGGTAAACTGGGGGTTAATCGCAGTGGCGACCGACCACCCTGGTCGAGTAGCCATTCTGTGCACTACAACAATGTTCCTACGAGGTGAATTAGCCTATCTATTTGTCACATAAAAAGGCAACAATGTCCAAACTACCTCCACCTCTTTTAACTTCTTACCAGATGACGTCTCAATGTCAAGTTCTCTTGCCCCCAGCTGCTGAAACCCGATAGCTCGTTCCTTGTGTAATTTTCGGGCATGGGCTCCCCCAGGGCCAGAGCACCGAGGACCAGGCACTCCTGCCTCTGCTTGCGGAGCTCCAGCTCACAGAGTCCGGTCAGACTGGCCTCCATACGCTCCTTATTCCGACTGCGCTCCGCAGTCATTGGGAAAGAAAAGGCACCGTACATGGTTCCAAAACCTTTTCCAATGGTTTGATAGAAACACCTGAATTACTTACAATATTTATTTTACAAAATATTATTGCTCAAGTCCTTATCTTGTTGTTTTTTATCCCCCTTGTTGCAACCACTTTTGTTCTTCATCGCACATGTGGATATCCAAGCTGATTTCTTTGCATTAGGTTAGGCTAAAACGCTGGTTGCCTATTTGCAGCATGAGTGCCTGTGGCTGTGCGCTATACATTTTCTATTTCGCAGCTGTCAGACGTAGAATGGTGTGATCCGCCCTCCTCCACAGTCTATTGGCTCTGATATCGCAGTCAGGATTTCATCCACCCCTTGAAATCTAGCCCCAATTGTCATTTGATTAAGAATGCTATGTGTCTTGGTGGGATGGCTATAGCCCATTCCCTATGTATTTTCTCATTAACTTTACGCACTATACATCTTCCCCAGCCATGCACACTCGAATACTGTGGGTTGAGGCTGGTTGGATGGTGTCATCCTGTTGATGGCATGCTTCATTAGGTCATTTTGAATGAAATATGACGATAAATAAGAGGGTCAAGAGATATGAACTGGCCAATAACCCTTATCATCAATGGTATCGTTAGTCATATCCCACCCAGTAAGCAACAGGAAGTAACAAATATATTTTAGACATMTTTTCCAGAAGTTGCCATCAGGTGCAATTTAGGTGCTGAATGAAAGATGAAAATACATTTAAAAAAATACCTATTTTCCAGATGTTGAAAGTACAAAATGACTTTGAAAATACGTCATTTTTTGTCATTGATTCTATGACTAAATTTCACCTGCACATACTGTACATTCTCAATTAAGTAAGCATGATATTACAAGAATACTTTTCCAAGCCCATTAATATAAGAAAAGAGGAGACAACTGATGATTGCACCAGAATATTTATTTTTGTTCCCTTCTGTCACATCCACTGGCAGCAATGATGTTCAAACCTATAGAATAAACCAATAGACCACTCCAACTAGAATAACATTCTCAGTAAGGGTGGGCCAAACCTATAGAATAAACCAATAGACCACTCCNCACTCCAACTAGAATAACATTCTCAGTAAGGGTGGGCCAAACCTATAGAATAAACCAATAGACCACTCCAACTAGAATAACATTCTCAGTAAGGGGTTACATCATTTTTATTGTATTGCTATGACTGTTATATGTTGTTGTGTATCTATCTACCTTAGTTGAGTCTGTAAGTGACTCCGGATAAGAGTAGATAGAGTACATTAGAGTAAAGTTGGGAAGAATACAGTACCCTATACTTTTCATTACTGTACTCTACTGTCCCCTAGCTAAAAAAGGTTAGCTGATCTGGACATTTCTGACAAGTTATAAATAGCTTTGTAAGGTATGCAATGACTGACATGACAAGAGGAAAGCTGATGATGCACTACCCAATTTCGAAATTGCACCTTGTGCATTCTATTACAACTTTCAAGAGTAAGTTGAAAGCCGGACTGAGTTCTTAAAATGTGTATTATTTTATTATTATCTTTTCTATGCCACTTTATGTTTACATAGCCTACAGGTACTCATCCATATGTATTTACCGTACTCTATAC
>NC_036841.1:19990379-20065543 GCF_002910315.2 Salvelinus sp. IW2-2015
CATCTACTGCATCTTGCCTATGCCGTTCTGTACCATCACTCATTCATATATCTTTATGTACATATTCTTTATCCCTTTACACTTGTGTGTATAAGGTAGTAGTTGTGGAATTGTTAGGTTAGATTACTCGTTGGTTATTACTGCATTGTCGGAACTAGAAGCACAAGCATTTCGCTACACTCGCATTAACATCTGCTAACCATGTGTATGTGACAAATAAAATTTGATTTGATTTGATTTATTTACAGTTTTCCGCGTCAGTGACATACGTCATCACATTCACATGATGCAACAACCAACAAAGCAAATCACTTGTGACGTCATCCCCATGGGACTATAAAAAGGGACTGCACGGCATCCCTCTGAATTCAGATGATATTTTGGAACGATAATGGATTCAATAGTTTTATACTAAATCAGAAGCATCAACAGTAGCGGCAAAGCTGCCACAGATGTGGTTCTACTGTGGTTCTACTCCCGCGCCATACTGAGAGGTTACACCCCAAAAGTTACTTCAGTGACCAATGGGGGCTTCGGCCGGGCAATATTTGTCTGGCAGGCCAGCCTTGACAACAAGAGCGGTGGAAATCACCCATTGAAAATATGGTGGATTTCTCTATTTAGTTTTTTATTTTCTTTGCTTAAAATGTTTATTTCAAAAGTATATTTATTTGAATAAATAAATATATTTTAATATAACTCTCATTATTCATGTTTGTATGTCTTTGTATATATTTGGGTAAATATTGTAAAACAAAATGTATTAAAGACATTTTTTGTTTAATTATTTCATACATTACTGTGATACAAATTAAATATAACTTCAAAGAGATAAAAATTACATACTTAAAATGTGGAGGCTCAAAATACCCATTTTAATAGAAACATGGTATCTCAATTACCTTGAAAAGGCCTTTATGTAAGACATATTAGCTTGTTCTGTCACACCCTGATCTGTTTCACCCGTCTTTGTGATTGTCTCCACCACATCCAGGCGTCGCCCATCTTCCCCATTATCCCTTGTGTATTTATACCTGTGTTCTCTGTTTGTCTGTTGCCAGTTCGTCTTGTTTGTCAAGCTTACCAGCGTTTGTCCTGTCAGCTCCTGGTTTTTCCCCAGCCTCTTTTTCTCACCCTCCTGGTTTTTGACTCTTGCCTGTCCTGACCCTGAACCTACTGCCTGACCACTCTACCTGAGTCTGCCTGCCGTCCTGTACCTTTGCCCCCATCTGGATTTCCGACCTCTGCCTGACCCTGCCTTCCTGTACCTTTGCCTATATTGCTCTAATAAACATTGTTACTTTGACACGGTCTGAATCTGGTTCTTACCAAAATAGCAACACTTGTGTATGTTTCATAGAAATATATATTTCATAGAAATACCCATATACAATTTTGAATGAGAAAAAGTGCAAAAATATATTAGTATCACATTGGTGTACATATGGTCCCGCAACATGTTCCCGCAATACACATTTCTGAATGTCAAGTAAGGTCTTTGAGGATAAGGAACTGCTTTTGCAAGGAGAACAGTGAACTCTGAAATCTGATGGTCAAAATATTGACACATTTTGAGAAGGTATGAGTAATGAATTTGTTGTGCGCATGGGGATTTCTGTACTAATTAATTACTGATGTGTTGTTGTAGAATAATGGCTGAAGCAGGAACAACCCACACACATATAGTGCTAGAGGTATATTTATTTTACAGGCTACATAGCGTAATATTAGTCTGGTAAATATGTATCCAGTACTACAAGCGTGGGATGGCATTATTCTAAAAAACACGTAAATCCGTCCTTCATTGACAGCCTACTTAGTATGCGTAGATGAACCTTGTCCCCATCTTGTGGCCTAAATAATAATTGCATTACCATGCCACAAGGGCATGGCTGAGCGTTTCTTGAAATATATTTATAACTAACCATAGTTAGTTAATCTGTGTCGTTTACAGTGGAGCAAATTAAGCATAGTGGGCAGAACAAGTAGGGAGATGAGGCGAAGACAAGCATGAGCTAGCGAGATCCTATTGGCGCGTTGTAGAACGTATTTGCATATTTATGTCATGGAACGGCTCCTCTGTGAAGTGCGCGTGTGCGCAAACCAATTTCGACTGTGCACTGCTTGTAAACAACGCAATTTTTCAAAACTTTGGCAAAGCGTCAAGTCTATACAACTTGGTGCACCGTGTTCGTAACATATTCTAGTTTTGGGAGAATAAAAAAGTATTGAGATCAGATGTTTATTAATCGATGAGAAAATGATTAGGTGTTGAGAAAACGTTCAAAACGGATGCTTCAGTTTTATATCCCCTGTGACGTGTCTGGGTTACCCTTCTGTCTGTGGTTTCCTTTTGCAAGGGTGGAGACTTCGTTCTAACGCGTATAAACACAAATTAATCACGCAGCTGACCAAATTACGCAAAATATTACTTCTGGGTTAACAGAGATTAAATATAGTATATCCAGATGTGCTTGATAAAAGTTGTTATTAATCAAGACTGTAAGAACCCCAGAATCTAGCTAGTTTATTCATCAAGACAATCCTAAACTATGTTTCACTCACCAATATTCCCCTCTTTGCCTTGTTGTTGTTGCTGATGTAGTTCTTGTAGGCTTCATCAAGGAGAACATATATTTTAAAAGAGAAAACGTCACAAATCTTGAATCTTTTTGTTCAATTTTTATTCATACCTCCAATCTCTACTTCACATCTACCAGAAAGCCACTTTATCTTAGTCTCTATTAGGCAAAGTCATTGGCAAGTCAAAACCCACGCACAGCGCAGGTTTGATTCTCTTGTCAGTGTGTGTAGACTGCAGATATACACAACGTATACTTACAGTATACCATATATAAATCTAATTAAGAATCCTTTTACAGATCAAAACAGGTCTAAAAAACAAACATTAGGTTTTTGAACTGAGCTACACCAGTAAGATAATGCCAAGACACACGTGTAAAAAGTGTGTTCAGTAGTCATTTGTTCAGTAGTAATTTTCAAGAAGGTTGGGACTCCTGTAAGTTAGCCAGAGATTCAACAAGGCATATTTCAATTAATGTAGTCAGTGAAGAACACAATGTATGCAGTGTTGAAGACAACATAATGGCGCTGTCAAGACATCTGGAGCCTTGGTTACAGAGCTTTAGAGCCAGAATAGCAATCATACAATCATACTTGCTAATGCCAAAATATGTGAGAGCGCGCGCGCAAAAAAAAGAAGCTAATCAGATCTATGAGAGGTCATGAGTTATATTTTTTAGGTGATTGCTTGTAATGCTGAATAATATGATTGAATAGCCTGTGTTTTCTATGAATATTGTTACAATATGGTATAATAAATAGCTTGTTGCATAAACAAACATCAACCATACCCTTATAACTAGTTCATGTTTACTCATATGACACAGAACATGCTATAATTCTGCATAACAGCTAATTCCATACTTATAAACTAGTTATAATGTTTTGTGGTATTGTCATGAATTTCAGAATTAGATGACTTTAAGTTGGAATGAATGACAATTAATACACCCATCTTATGCAGACATTCTAGTTACTAACATGAGAAACCCATGGGTATGTTACCGTGCTTCTTTCAGATTATTTGAAATGGTCCATTTCAATTACTGAAATAAATTTAGAAATCCAAGCAATTTTATAACTCAAAAAGTCCATACACTTAAAAAATAAACAAAGCATTTCAATCACATTTTCACATATGAAATATAATCACATATTTGAAACATAACCCCAGCATATCTTTCAGTATAATATAGCTTGATTGTGAAAGGGATTTCTATAAAACAGAAATATTTTCCAATCACTGTTATTCAGATCTTAAGATTTCCATAAATGACCAATAATACACGCTGCAGGAGAGCCAAGCCTAAAACATGCTCATTCAGTAACATCGGAAACCCAGAATTAGAATCTAGCCTATAGTCTGTCATGAGAGATCACTCATTCAGTAACTCACCAATGCAACGCCAGCACACATTAAAGCCAGGGAGTCAAACATACTCAACATACTTTAAAACTACTAAAACCAAATCGAAACTGTGTAGAAATCATATAATGGACTTACATTCATACAGTTTCTTGACTGTGTCCAGCTTGTTATCAATCACCGAAATTAAAGCTAGACAGTCAGAATAGAGGATTTTCTTTGTTGCACTTTTTGATTGCGAGTAAATACTGTAGAACACATTTTCAAAATGTCACTCCGGACCTCGTTCGTTGAGGACCGAATGCGGCCCCCGGGGCAAAATCCGTTTGATGCCCCTGCATTTAAGAGATAGATATCCACTCCTTCACAGTTCACGCACAACCCACTCCTGTCCTGTCTAACCCTGAAATATTTAAGCGAGAACAGTCACTCACAAAATCATGTAATTACATCATCAAGTGAACAGAAATGTGTTGAAATGAAATTTCAATCAAAGTTACAGAGTAAGCATTCTATTATATTGGATACACATAATACTTTTTAGAATGAAAAAAGGGCTTCCGTTTCACTATAACATAAGGGCTGCAATACCACTGAATTTCTTTCATTCACCATTTGGAAGGTCTTTAAAGTGCAGTACTGTTTCTCTTTTTGGAAGTGATTTTATCACTGAGCTCATGCCGCAGCTAGGGGTTACACTTCAGACATTGCCTACCTGAGGTTAATCCAGCAGGTATTTACTTGTCTTTCAATAAATCAATGACAAATAGCTAATTGAAAATGAATGACATCTTCTGAAGGCTTTATCTACCCTCTGTTATGGTTCAATGGAATTGTGTACAGATTCCAACACAAACACTGGACATGGAGAGTGGGGGTGTGTATATGATTTTGAATAAGCAGGGATGCAGGTTGTTGATATGGATAAGCAAAGAGGGTGTGTGTGTGTATGGTTGAGTCAAGCCACTTGGCATGGACACAGAGATGTCCATATGGGCTGATTGTAAACTGTTAGCCAGAGAGGCTAATGCAAGGCTGCATCCAAACGCATGGGCATTATAAAAGGCAGTTTGGCTACATGTGCCAGAAATGAAATGTTGAGACACATCCATGTGTGGAATGATAGAAATGTCACACTGTATAAATGAACACATGTGCACACACACACGCACACAGAAACATACAGTACACTCAAGCACACATGCATACTAGACATGTCACAGACATATCTGGCATGCTTTTCTGAAGAAAACAGTTTTCTTTATAAATTATTGTACCCAGCTAGAGCTCTGATAACTTTCCTATATACATAAATAAACAATTAATATATGCTATGCGTATATATCTTGAAATATTCAATATTGAAATATACATATATATTTCAAATATATTTATATAATTATTTTCATCTTCAAACATTTTTAAGAGATATAGTCACAGTTTAGTAATAAAACACTTATGTAAGAACACAGGTCTCCCTAATTGTCTTGCTGCAGTATCCCTTTTTCAAGTATCAATGACTTCTTAGTCTGCATGCTGTCTTTTCCTACAGAAAAGACTACTGGTCAAGTTGTACTACATTCTCGGGTCTTATGGATCGGTACAAACTAATTTTGATAAATGTGCAACAAATAATGGAACTAATTAACACTGTGCATAAAACAAATCACCAGTAACTGATAAATAAAAGCTCTGTATTGTTGCCGTACTTTGAAAGTAGAAGTGACAGGCTAGCTATCATTCATAAAAATGGATCAAAATACTGTTCCACAACTGATAAGTTGATAAGTCTGATGGACAATGAACTGCATTACCCAACTAGTAAAATAGTGGCAATACAACGTTAAGCTAATTCGTAAACCTTCAAGAAGACTCTAAATTCTATAAATTCCTGTTGTTAACAGGAGATCCATTTGCCACCAAGCATGGATGTTTTGACACGCCACATTACATATCCTCTCTATCCCCAACAACATCCTGCAATCTCTTAACGTTTCTCTTTATTGAATCAATCATTATRCAAATTCCCACACAACAGCCTAGCTCTAGGTGATTAGGGAAACCAGCCCTGATGCACTGTTGAGCCTGGGGGAAAAACAAGGCAGTTGAGACATTTCAGTGGAAATGTGCTTGGACATACATATACTCTATAATATATATTTGCTGGTGATCCTGCTACTCTAGAGCATGATCTGTGGCCACGATCAGAGGAGTTCATAAAAGGGACACTGCAGCGCGGACCTGTAGGGGAGGATCGGTTTGGAACAGTCAAGGGAGTATAGAAATTCTTGAGACTGTAGGTCCCCTTTCCTCGTCTATCTCTCCTCTTTTGTTTGTCTTTAGACACTCACAGAGCAGGAATGGAACCACAGACAGACGCTCATTGAGAGGAGTTAAGGTGAGGAGTAAAATCACATGCTGAGCTTTTTGTTGTCCTCCATTCCCCATGTGGCAATGGCTGACAGTACAATGTCCTTCCAACATTAAAAGACAAAGAAAAATAAGAGACAGAAGTGGCGTCAAGGTAAGCRGAGCTGTTGCCTTCCCACGATGCCTCAGTGCTGTGGGAACCCCACTGTTCAATTCCTGTCTGTGATAGGGGCACTTCCTGACTTGCGGGGTCATGACCTCTGTGAGCTGGGGGACGGCAGCCGGTACGCGGTCCCTGTCACACTGGGGCCAGCTTGCCTGGCGGTCGGTTGGTCTCTTGTCTCTCTTTGTTTTGTTTGCATACTTATACACAAACAGTTCCTATATTGCACACCATGCCCTCATGGCCTAAGCTCGTATGTCAGTGGTAACGGTTTCTTTTCTCCTCAGCTTCTGAGCTGTAGTCCCTTAAGCCAATGCCCCTTTGAAGGTTCAGTAGAGAGTCTTTCATCTGTAGAGGAAAACAGAAAACATTAAAACCCTGCAAGTAACTATAATCATAGTTTCTTATGAGAAATATCTTTCACACTTTGAGACCCTGCAAGAAAACCTAGAGGATTTGATTCTTAGCCTTGTGTTAATGTTTGTAACTGTATCTGTCCTCTGTGTTCCCTACCTGGTCTAATAGTACCACTGTTCCCTACCTGGTCTAATAGTACCTCTGTTCCCTACCTGGTCTAATAGTACCTCTTGTTCCCTACTGGTCTATTAGTACCATCTGTTCCCTACCTGGTCTGATAGTACCTCTGTTCCCTACCTGGATCTAATAGTACCTACTGTTCGCTCTACCTGGTCTAATAGTACCTCTGTTCCCTACCTGGTCTGTAATAGTACCACTGTTCCCTACCTGGTCTAATAGTTACCTCTGTTCCCTACCTGGTCTAATAGTAACACTGTTCCCTACCTGTCTATAGTACCTCTGTTTCCCTACCTGGTCTAATAGTACCCTCTGTTCCCTACCTGGTCTAATAGTACCTCTGTTCCCTACCTGGTCTATAGTACCACTGTTCCCTACCTGTCTGATAGTACCACGGTTCCCTACCTGGTCTAATTAGTACCACTGTTCCCTACCTGGTTAATAGTACCTCTGTTCCCTACCTGTCTAATAGTACCTCTGTTCCCTACCTGTCTAATAGTACCACTGTTCCCTACCTGGTCTGATAGTACCACGTTCCCTACCTGGTCTAATAGTACCACTGTTCCTACCTGGTCTAATAGTACCTCTGTTCCCTACCTGTCTAATAAGTACCACTGTTCCCTACCTGGTCTAATAGTACCACGGTTTCCCTACCTGGTCTAATAGTACCACGGTTCGCCTACCTGTCTAATAGTACCTCGTTCCCTACCTGGTCTGATAGTACCTCTGTTCCCTACCTGCGTCTATAGTACCACTGGTCCCTACCTGGTCTGATAGTACCACTGTTCCCTACCTGCGTCTGATAGTACCACTGTTCCCTACCTGGTCTGATGTACCACTGTTCCCTACCTGGTCTGATAGTACCACGTTCCCTACCTGGTCTGATAGTACACGGTTCCCTACCTGGTCTAATAGTACCACTGTTCCCTACCTGGTCTGATAGTATCACTGTTCCCTACCTGGTCTAATAGTACCACTGTTCCCTACCTGAGTCTGATAGTACCACTGTTCCCTACCTGGTCTGATAGTACCACGTTCCCTGACCTGGTCTGATAGTATCCCACTGTTCCCTACCTGGTCTGATAGTACCACTGTTCCCTACCTGGTCTAATAGTACCACTGAGGATTTGATGATCTCTCTCCACTTCTGCAGCTCAGCGTCATGGTAAAGCTGTTGGGACTCCAGGAGCTGGGCCCACTCCATCTGCGTCTGGGGCAGTTTACTAGACAGAAATACACACATACTGTCAAACACACYCAGATGCCACACGTTTTTTGAGGTTGGGAAAACAGGATGAAGCCCATGTGGTTTTCAGATTAAACTAAACAGGCATATGCAGTCTGGGTTTGACTAAGTACACAGTCATATCAATTCTAGTATTATGTAGACAATTGGCATAATGCCAAAAACCTATGGGTGGTTAGCGACTTAGCGTACCTTTCATGTATCCGCAGCCCTTGCCAGGTGGTAAGATGCTGTGCAGAATACTCCAGCATCGACAGCTTATAGAACAGCATCATGTTGAGGAACACCAGCAAAACCAGGCTGAAGGAGGAGAGGAAAACAGAAGAATGTAAGGGACAAAGGAAAGAAGATGAGTAATGAAAGCTACACAGCTGCTTTAGTCTGCATATTCATTAACCTCTACAGGATCGGTGTCCTGACCTCGGGACGGTTGAGCTAATGTAGGCTAATGTGATTAGCATGAGGTTGTAAGAAACAAAAAAAAATCCCAGGACATAGACATATCTGATATGTGCAGAAAGCTTAAATTCTTGTTAATCTGACTGCACTGTCCAATATACAGTAGCTATTACAGTGAAATATTATCATGCTATTGTTTGAGGAGAGTGCACAATTATGAACTTGAAAAAGTATGAATAAACCAATTAGGCACATTTGGGCAGTCTTGACACAACATTTTGAATAGATATGCAATAGTTCATTGGATCAGTCTAAAACTTTGCACATACACTGCTGCCATCTAGTGGCCAAAGTCTAAATTGCACTTGGGCTAGAATAATTCATTATGGCCTTTCTCTTACATTTCAAAGAAAAATACAAAAAAACATGTTTTTTTTCTTTGTATTATCTTTTACCAGATCTAATGTGTTATATTCTCCTACATTAAGTTCACATTTCCACAAACTTCAAAGTGTTTCCTTTCAAATGGTATCAAGATTATGCATATCCTTGCTTCAGGTCCTGAGCCACAGGCAGTTAGATTTGGGTATGTCATTTTAGGCAAAAATTTAAAAAAAGGGGCGGATCCTTAAGAGGTTTTAATGAACCAGTTACAATGAGGAAGGAGTACGTTTCCTGGTCAGGTCTAAGAGGTTTATCTTTAGCCAGATGTACCTTAGACAGATCCTATGGCAAGCAATGAAAGGAGAGGAGAGGAGAGGAGAGGAGAGGAGAGGAGAGGAGAGGAGAGGAGAGGAGAATCACATTCAGAAGACAAACAAAACAAACAAATGTTTAACACAGAATCAGATTTTTGATAACTACTAAAGATTTCAAAGAGAGTTGAACTGAAATGACTACACATGAAACACAAATGATTAAGATGGATCTGAAAGTGAGTGTGTATACTGCATGTGTGTGTATGAGTGTGTGTGAGATAGAGAGTGTACTCACACAAAGCTGATGATGAGCAGCAGTTTGGACACGCTGTAGAGGGAGAAGCCTCCAGGAAGGTGCTCAGGCATGTGCCTGGTCTGAGTGGAACCTGAGGGGGGCAGACCAAACACGGACCAGGTCAACTAGATATATTTAACACAATATGATGTGTGGAAATGTATAACAGTGTATGTAATGTATGTACCTTATGAAAGTGTATAAGAATCTACAGTGCATTAAGAGTTTATAAGAGTGTGTATTAGAGTATAAAAAATGTTAAAGAAAGTAAAAAAACAACAACAACAAAAAAAAAGTGTACCCCTGCCATCTGACCTGTCACGCCCGCATGTTTGATGCGGTGGATGACCTCATCATCGGTTGGCGTGGTGACGGGGCTGAGGAGGGCGTCGTCCAGGTGCTGGCTCCGTAGGTGGACCAGGGGTCTCTTCCTCCGCCTCACAGACGTCTTCACCCCCTTGACCTTGGGAGAAGGCCGGGTCGACCCCAAAACCACATCCTCCACCTTCGACAGCTCCAACTCTGACAGGGCACCACAGAAGCCGCTTTTACGTTCATACATTAGGATGGCTTCCGGTCATCAGATTAAATGTTGCTGGATATTTGGTGTGACAGACTTAACAGCTAGTAGAGGAACTTACCAAGATGGCGGAAGTTCTCGTCCAGCCCGCTCCAGAAGTTCTTCTCGATGAAGCCCTTCACTAATCCCCATGGCTGTTTTCTGTAACGCAGCTCAGTGGACACCCTAGGGACAAGGCATCCACTGGTTTAAGTTGAGGCAGCGTTTCTAAATGAACATGTAATAGTTTCAAGAGCCACATGTTATTACAACAGCTGCTATAAGGCCCTCCTCACCTTAACCGGCACTTGTTCTTGGCCACCCGTGTCAGCATGTAACGGTTGAGCGTGTAGAAGTAGTCGTGGTAGGGAACGTCGTGTGTGGTGACTTCAGCATCGATGATGTAGCACTCACTCTCATGGCTGGCCTTGTACAGTGTCTGCGTCTCTGTGACCGTGGCTGTCTTGGGGGCCAGCGGGTTGGACAGGGAGATGGTGTACATGATCTCTCTCGTCTGGTTCCCCGCTGCGTCGTCCTTCTTCCAGGGGTGAAACACTATATCTGTGTGGCGTTATATGGATACACATTCGATCACTACATAGTCAAAGGACAACACCAATGGAAGAGACAATAATGTGATGCTAACGCCAACGGACAGAATGTCTGACTGACCTGAAAACCTGCGCTGCTCCATGAAGTCGGTCATAAACTGGGATTCTGTGAAGAGGATGTCATACATCTTGTCCACACTGAACTTGTAAACCTCATCGATGTACTGTCTCCCTTTAAGGTCATCGTGGAAGGCCTGCACCTCCCCTGCTGGAGAGCCATAGAGGGAAACACACTTTAGATGAAGTGCCCTTGGGGACATAATATCATATGGAGACAGTATTACCAAGACTTAGCGGCATCACTGAAGAGCCTGTTTCATGCCATATATACAGTATATGCATCAAATCTGTTAATGGATGGAAGATTGAAGCCGTACCCTCATCGTGGGTCTCTGAGGAGTCGCTAAGTTCGGTGGGGATGTCTTCATTGTCGTTGAAGTCCAGGGAGGTTGAGGGCACCAGGCCGCTGGCCTCCAATAGGCTCTGCTCCAGCACCAGGGGCAAGGCCAGCAGCTCCCCGTCAGGGAGGCAGTCGATGTACTCCTCTGGAGGGAGGTCAAACTAGGACACACAGAGGGGGAGGAGGAGGGGGTTAGTCACTAGAAAGACACTGTAGGATACTTTAGTACATAGTTATGAGTAGGATTGGTCTGTGTTCATGTTTTGGTTATCAAATTACGAAACATTCCCCATATGCAAGTTATAGGCAGAATAACAAATGCATTTCCCACTCCATCAAAACAAATAACAGTAATTGATTTAACCTCTGACCTCTATTATGTCGCAGAGACTCACAGAGAGGGGCTCGCTGCTGATGGACGAGCTGATGGTGCTGTTGGTGATGATGCATTTCTTGTGTATGGATGGTGGGCTGCCCTCGTGTTTGGCCTCCGCGCTGCTCTTAGACGAGTTGTCATTACTGATCTCATTCTCCTCGTTAGGGATCTCCTCACAGAACCTGCACCATCACCGTGGGGGAACAGGGACCAGCTGGAGGTTAGGGTTAGGAGTTCTGGAGTGTTGCTGAGAGGGATGTGAAGCGGGGCTGAGAGGGTGGTGTGTATTTGTGTRTGCTTCAGTAATGAGGCCAGCCTCTCATAATAACCCGACAGAAGATCAAGGGCATTTTAATCAACCATGGTAATTGATGAGGCATTGTTTATATCTGTATCTGGGAACCACACCCACCCCATGGTGTTGAAGTCGTCGTCAGGGGGAACGTAGTCCTCGTCGTCACTGGTCAGGCCTAGTTCGTTGCCATAGCACTGATGGACAAAGTGCCATAGCTCTTTGGGGCACAAGGGCTAGAGCACAGGGTTAGAGACGACACTCAGTACAGCAGAGACTTGGATTCAATGGAAAAGAAAAGTAGCAATATACTGAACATGTAGATCTATTTGTGATGAGGTTAATGGAGGTTGCTGGCTTACTTTGTCCAGCAGTGCATTCTGCCATAATCTGAACATCATCATGTAGGTCCTGTCCCGCGCTCCAAATGAGGTGAAAAAGTGCTGTGAGGAGAGAATGGAAATAATTCAAAAATATGCTCTGAAATAAGGCGAAGGAGAAGGTTTGAGCCTCCCCTCAGTCAGTGAATGCCAAAAATTCAGTCCCTCTCCTGTCTTACCTTCTCACCATCTGTGGACACCTGGATGGCATTGGGGATGAGGCGGGCTGTCTTCTCCTTCGTCATGGTGCAGATGTCCTTCAGCCTCACTGTCAGCTGCACACACATGCAAGCAAAATAGTTTTCCCCCCAGCATTGCTTAATATTCAGATAAATATATCTGTTGAACTGTTCCTGAACCACATTAAGGAAATATATACTGTGATGCAAACCATAAAAATACAATCAATTCTATTTCAATACTGTAAACTAACCAACACCAGAGACATATAGATAAGATCAAAAGAATAGAAAGCCCCAGGCAGAGGCCCAGTGCGTACCAGCGTTTCCCAGCGGAAGATGTTGCTATAAAAACAGATCCAGTTTTCTGAGAGGTAGAGTCGGCCCTGCAGGAGAATGTCTCGTTGTAGGGCGCAGGAGTAATCTGCCAGCACAGGTCAGAGGTCAAATATCAGAGCCCAGGAAGAATACATCCACCCATCAAGGTCGGGGTTAATTATATTTCATCATAGTCAATTCAAAAGATGAATTACCTGAATTGATAGTTTAAATGGAATTGACTCCAACCAGCCAATGCAAACGTGTCCAAAACCAAAAGATTTTCCTATATCCACCATATTGCGGACAGAATTGGTCATAGTTGCCTAGTATTTTGCGTTAGTAACTCACCCACGATGAGCCGCTCTGTGTCCGGTAGCTGCTTGAAGAGCTTCCTGAAGTCCTCATTACGCTGTTTGTATGTGGGGCTCAACACCTGGAGAGACGGAGAGCAACAATGATAACTTCTTGAGAGAGGGACGACTCACACGTACACATTCCTGAACACACGCTCTCTATCTCACATATACACACTGAACTGCAATGGACTGCATCCATTTTCACAAGGGCATTTTATACAAAAGCACGATCCCCTGTTGACATTAAGCCACTTCAAGACATTCAGTAAGCATGCTTTTGGGCATCGTGAGCATTCCTAATGTGAGTCACATTCCCAAGACAACAATATATAGTAACATCATTATACGAACACACACAATGCTGCTTTTTGTGGCGCAACAGTTAATATGAAGGACAGAGAGGGACAAAGACACAAATCAAATCTGTTCTGTTAGCAAACCCTTATGTAGCTATTGGTTTATCTTATAAAACATAGTCTGCGTCCATTGTCGGTTTAGATCATGAGAAGAAATGTTCTGTTCTCACACAGAGGAATTCATTCTCTCTTGTTACATTCTCAGGCATTAAGGTACATCTTATCTTGGTCCTGGATTCAGGCTTGTTTAAAGAGGGAAGTATTGCTGTGACCCACCGCCAGTGTGAGTGCAGGGGTGAGTGGTCTATGTGTCTGAGCCAGATGCTGTCTTTTAATAGGAACAGCTTCAGGAAACAATGCCTGCCAGTACGGTAACCAAATACATCCCTTCGTGGGAAAAACCTCTCGCTGCTTCAATCTGAAGGAAAACATCAGACTGTTCTATACTCATATAACAAGAACAGCCCAGAATGGATAGACATCATCTGTTTCTGTTAAGCTATGAATGAAAACCACTGGTGCCTGTCAAGAAAACTTGATAAATTCGAGAACTTTGAAGGCTGGAAAAAGGCTGGATTATGAGTCGGACATATTTACAGTCTAGAAATGTTCACAGAAAGTACTCTCTATAACTGCCTAACATATCAAGAGTATTAGACCCCCCGTTTCACAACAAAAGCCTGCCTATTCCCCTTAAACTACAGGCTTCTTACTTTGTCCAGGGAAAGGGTCCATGGGTACTATGGTAATGCAAATAGCTACTGACTCATGCCTTTCATTTCATTTGCTTTCCAAAATATAATTGCGGGAGGGAACCACAGAGTTATGCTCTTGGAGCAGGTACAGTACACAAACTGACCATTCCAACCTTCTCACCCCTCTTCCCTCCCTGCCGCTACCCCTCCTGGCATCAGCTCTCTAGGGGTAGGGTCAGTCACTTACTGCAGGGACCTCCTCTGACTCCCAGTCCTGGTCTTGGTGGTCCAAGGCGGCCCAGCCCCACTCCCAGCCAAACTCTCCCCGGGCCGGATCCTGTGGGAGCCACCCAGCCAGGGCTTTATCCACCTCCACCTGCCAGTCTGACTCTAGTCCTCTGTGAGCCTCCTGAGCCTCCATATTCCACTCACTTCCCTCAGGCACACGGGCGGACACCTAAACCAGTGGTGCCCTCGTGGGGTCCTCAGAGCGGTGGATTTCAATGCGGGTGGTCCAGGTCTGCTGCAGACAAACAGACAGAGCTGTTGTTGTCCAGTGGTTGTTTCTTGGAGACTGCTGTGACTGACCCGGTTTGGGTGCTACTCCCTTTCAGTGTGAGAGCTGGACCCAGCTGACTGCTGCCACATGATTCCAGTCCTCTCTCCCTCTCCCTCTGTCTCTATCAAACACAGAGAGGAGCTGCGGCCGTTGGCCTCTAGTAACCCTGGCCACAAGTCTTTTATTATAATGGCAGCTCTGGCAGGCATGCAGTGTTACCCTGTCCAGATCCAGACGCCTCAGAGTGCTTTGGTGAGCACAGCTCAGACACACCAGCAGCGAAAGCAAGAAAAATATCCTTGGTAAAGAGAAAAACACAGAGAAAGAGAGACTGTTTCCTAACTGGAAAGCAGTGCAGTCCCGTCTCGCTGGCTGACAAGGTGATTGAGTTACAGAGGACAGATGTGCACACAACCTTCAGTTACTTCTACGCTGCGTGAAGAAAAACAAGTCCATTCATCTTGAGTGGTGCGGCGCGGAGTCGCATGACAGCTCAGTCTAATGCAGTTGGAGTATTGCACCTCTGGGAGTATGTCCACTTCCCCTGTTGTTGACCATTCAGRTATTAGAAAGCAATTGCATGAGAGGCTTAACACATTTAGAGGTGTTACTATTACTGAACCCCCCCTGCATCCCTGTGACCTATTTCCCTACTCTCTACCCCCAACTCTCCTGTCCCTTAAGGTCAAGTAATGCACTCCTGAAACCAGATCCCTGTCAGTAACTACGATCAGACTAGATAGACGAGAACCAATCTCTGTGCCTTTCTGACTCTGAGCTGGGTAAAACAACCTATCAGCACAGTGGTGGGAGGTGGACACGACAACAGCAACAAAACAAAAACTGTGGCTACATTTGGCACTCCATTAGGCTCACTTGTGGTTGGAATTGTGCCCTGGAATTCCGCCACAAATTCCACACCTTTCCTGCTTACTCAATTTCCACAACCCCCCTCAACATCTAGCCAAATCAGTGAGGAGAAATAAGCTCCAGGAAACTGAAGCAAAATAATCCTCAGCACACTATTGAAAACAGTGCAGATCATTCACAGATCCCTCTCAGACGTGAACAGCTTTCGTCCTGTTGAAAATGCCTCTGCATCCCGTGAATAAGGTTTCATCAGACGTTTGCGAGCCATGCAAGTTCACTCTCTTCGAAAACTGCATCCAAGAAAAACAGTCAGATAATCGAGTAGTATCTGAATTAAAAGTTTTTCCAAGAGCTTTTCCTAAAAAGGAAAATGAAGACTAAAGCAAATGCAGAAGCTATTGATTCGACTATCTCCGTTCTTCTCCAGGTGACAATGTGACAAGTCCTAGGACAGTGTAGCTGCCAGGTGGTGATGGGGATATAGACAGTCCCCGAGGTGGCGGTTAATCATTAACCTGCTGGGTAAACAGGGAGAGATGTCGGAGACCGGCACAGTCAACCAGGGTGGGGCCCCATTAGTTTCAGGGGTGGTTTACTGTCTATCCCCACACAAACAATGAGGCCAGTCTCTCACCCCACTGTCCGTAGGTTGCTACAAAACCACTCTAGAGAGGAGTGGCCAGGAAGGTGTATGCATGTGTATAGCTATTGTAAGTGGCACTGTCAAGGGAGTGTGCATGAATGTGTGTGTGAAGACTTTTGTCTCAATCTGAAACACACCTTTCTTTGACACTTTCCCTGCCAATGGTCTGTTGATGCTGGGAGGGTGGAGGGTCTGTTGATTAGAACCAGATGTGGGAACAGCTCAGCAGAGAGGTGCTGGCTGGTTTAGAAACACAGCCAAGCCAGGATCGCTGACTATTCACCCTGTCCTGCATAAGACACACTGCTGTAAAACATATGTGTTAGGAGATCTACAGTGGTGTCCTTTGTGTGAGAATCTACCTCAGAGTAAACATGTCTCTCCCCCTTCTCTCTCTCTCTCATATGCAGGGGAGATAAACTAGAATGTTTTCATAGACCAGAGAGTATGAGGAGGCAGACATTTCACCTCACAAATCTCTAGGAGAAAAGCAGTCTCTTAAACCAGCCACTTTAGTCACTGTCGATACTATGAGCCACTACACTCGGTCTGGCAGACATTGATTTCCTTATTAATACCTCAACTGCCTGCGTAGGACCTGTACAGTTGCCATGAAAGCATTGCAACAGAGTCATTAGGAAAGTTGATACGGCAGGGTGGGGCCTGTTGTGTGTCTCTACTGGGCTTAGACCTCATATCAGGACGGTTGTGATGTAATCGCAGTAGGTTCAGTGCCATGGGAGAACATCACTGCCTTGTAGAGAAACACAGTGACTGCATGGCCTACCACATACCCTCAGGTATAGCACTGCATCAGACACATACCGATATACGTTTCAATGGTCCAGAACAGAGATTAGGCATAATTACATAGTTAATGCTTCTGGGAGCAACATCATGTCTAGATTGGCATTATGATGCTTTCCTTTAGTAACGGCAGAACAGTAGAGAAATTAAGGTGAGTAGCTAAAGGTGAGAGTATCAGAAAGCATTAGATGTGGACCATGTTTTTTCTCAACATTCTGGAGAATCCCCATTTCAGGTTTCACTATGCGACAATGCCCAACTATAACCTATAAATGAGTCCATAATGACAAAACGAACACATTTGAAGACGTAGGAGGACTGGAACATGCTAACCAGTCTCATGCTCCATTCCCCTGTCATTCAAGGCATTCAGGGCTGCTCCAGACACTGACCATGGTCCGTGGGTTTAGTATGATACACTGAGCAGACTTGTTACCACCTCGGGTGTATTCAGTAGTCGCAGACCGTTTTGCAATGGAAATTGTTTACCGTTTACTCTAGGAACAAAATGGAAGCAAACGGAACGAAACAGGGAGGGACATACAATAATTCGTCCATTAGAAACTCTCGTTTTCGTTTACCTCAAAAAAGAAACAACAAAAATGACAAAAAAACATGGCAAAACATTTTCCGTTTGGAGTAAACAGTTTCCGTTGGTGAAATGTTCGCAACAGACGAAATGTTTTGCAACGGTCTCCGACTAATGAATACACCCCTGTTGCATCACCACCATCACAGCTCTGAGAAGCCTATAGTTCCCCTTCACACAGCAGCCATTTTGAAAACACTATTTTTCCAGACACAACCACAATGTGGCCATGGCATTGTGTCATCTAACCACCATAGTGCTGCATATTGTGGCTTCGCTCTCAGGTGGAAACAACGTACTGATCAATCAAATCAATGAGGGATGAGGAGCAGACAAGTGGAAAGGGAGACCAGCCAAGCGATCCAAGAAAAAGGAATAAGCAGAGAGATATTTGAAAAGTTGCACAAGAATACAAGTCATGCTTACTCTCAGGATGTGTTGTCTTTCATGCTAGGGAAAGAGGGGGAATATATAGACACAAAGAACAACAAAAGAAAGGAATAAAACAACAGAACAAGGGAAAAGAAAATGGAGTCCCACAGAGACACCATAGGAGAAACCATGGCTTCATAATAACACCATATCTGGGTATCAAATCCTTTCTCACATAAAGATGGCCAACTGAGCCATCAAGTAGATTTACTTGGCAGTTTTAGAAGAATCATAACGAAAGGAACTCATTTCAGCCCCATTAGAATGTAGCAACCTTGTCTCTTAGTACACTGGCCGGCAACCTTGTGTTAAGTCAGGACCTCTTGGTGTAATGGTCTTGGTGTTGGACTGAGATCACTGGATCAGGCTGTCACCATACTTTCGCTACAAGATGCCTCTGTCTGTCAACCATTTCATCTWTGAATCACATCTGTAGTAAGGTATGGGAGTTTGCAACAAAATGGACACTTTTATTCATCCTCACAGCATTTGGTTAATTTATTATTCATCTGGGACATCAGTCATTTTTCTGATTAATTCAGCATGCCATCACACTGTCACCCTAGACTCTTAGAACTCTAAATCCCACTGGTTAGCATCCTGGGTAAGCCTGAGCTCCATATGAAAGTGACCTTTGGCATATACCCTTGTGTGATTCTAAACAAGGTCTAGGACCCTTCACCTCATAATCTCTCTCTCTCTCACACGCACACACACCTCTTAACACAAAGAGTAAGAAGAGGATGAAACTTACATTGTACCAGCTCTGGCTCTTCTGTAGACAGCGAGGAGCAAAGCAGATAGGAGAGAACAAAGACAAGTGTAAGTCAATGAGACAAGGACACACCAATACTTGGCCACAGGGCTCAATATCATAAACACATAGAGGTCCAGGGACAATAAAAACCGACAGTGGGTATTTATAGAAGGTGTGAATGTCAACCTCTGGGTGGACACATCCTACCATGAATACAGGCCTCTGCTGCTATCCAACAGAGTTGTATCCCTTTGAGCTTGTCACATATTTTAGTTAGACTTTTCATCGATTTCTTGATTTCTGTGTTGTTTTTGGGCCTCACAAATATTCATTTGCATGGATATTTGATAATCAGATGGTAGATTGGGCTAGGGTTGTGTGTGGTACAATATATTTATCTTTGTTTCTACGTGTTTAAATTATGTATTAACGATTTAGAGTTGCTTCTAAATGTTTGTGTATAGAGATGAATTGTGTACTGCTGTGTGTTGTATATTTTCTGACAGCAGAGGGCAGTATACACACTGTTATTGTCAGGACCATAACTCACCTGCTTCTGTTTTATAGGGCTATAAGGAGAGTGTAATACGTCTCACCATTGTGATCCGAGAGGGAGGCATGCTAGGGACCATCCAGTGGGTGAATAAAGGGCAGGATAATCAAGCGCGATTTTAGCGGTAAATAAATGTCAGTTTGTGTCAAGTAGTAAATAGCAGGAGTAGAACAAAATGGCTTCCTCTTGACGCCATAAAAAAACTTAACCAGACAACTACAAATAATATGTTTGGTCATTTCAGTGACAACATACAAGAGGCATACTGGTGCGAGGCTACTATTGTCAATCAATCCTTTGGAGATGTGAATGTAGATAATCCAATATTTCAGCTATCAGATAAGCGTGTAGTGTTTCCTGTCTGAGAGTTGTGAGGCCCCAGTCCTGTCCCTGGGCTTTGGGCTCTGACGTGGACAGGGCTAATCTCATCTGAAGGTGACAGAGGCGTGAGAGACGACTTAARCCTTATGGTGTCTGCATAGTGTGTGTGTATGCGTGCCATTGTAAATGTGTTTTAGAGTTGGGGTAATTGCATGTTTGTAAGTGCATCTTTATAGCAAAAGTAAATGTGCATGCATGTCTAAATCACATGTTTGCTTCCCCACGAAGCACATGTGTGTCTGGGGATGTGTGTCAGCAGCACTACGAATCAGGTTAACACCCACTGATTAAGTGCACTGTGTAACAGAGAGAGCTTGTGTACGGCAGTAGTGTCTTAACCTGGATTCCCCTGAGGATCAGAAAGGCCTGGGACGGCTAGTTACTTTACACAACCAGGCCAGAGTCATCTATCTATCTATCTCTCTCTATCTCTTCTCTTCTCTCTCTCTCTCTCTCTCTCCTCCTTTCTCTCTCTCTCACACACATTCATATTCACTCACTCACTCACTAGCACTCACTCACCTAAGTCACTCACACTCACTCTCACTCATACTCACTCACACTCACTCACTCACTCACTCACTCACTCACTCACTCACTCACTCACTCACTCACTCACTCACTCACTCACTCACTCACTCACTCACTCACTCACTCACTACCAGGCCAAACCAGAACTGGCCAGCGCTAGCTGTAACCCAGACAAACCTATCAGGTATAACCCACATATCTTCAATCAACACTAGAACAACAGCGTAGTTCTGATGAACAGAACTGAGAAGGCCTGATCAACCTAGTGGAACAGTAAATAAAGACTGTAGCACCAAGCCTAAAGAATAATCTGATCTAAGTGCATACATTTTAGTACTTTTTCATACTGGTCCCCCATGGGAATCGAACCCACTACCAACTGCTAAATCCCACAATTCCACACCTACTAAAACACACAACCAACCATGCTCTACCAAATGAGATGTTATATCAACGTTTTGACACATCACACATTGTACAAAAGGAGTGACACTTTAAGGAGGGAGGAGAGAGGAGAGGAGGAAGTTCTGGTCTGAGACAGGAAGTGGAGACAGCTAGGGGCGCAGACTGACATCACACCACAGGAGGCTGCTGAGAGGAGGACGGCTGTGCATTGCCACCTGTGCATCACACATCTACAGAGGATGGGAAGAGGTCATCACTGGTCAAATTGGGCTAGGGGATCAATGGGCAAATAAAAGCAACAGGAAATGCTTACTTTAATCAGGTTAAGTCTGTCATACTGAAAGGAAATTAAAGAGAAAATGAAGAGTTAACCAACATGAAGGAAAGAGCTCAGAAACAAGAGAGGGGAAAAGGCTTTGTTTTTGATTTGCATGTCTACTAAGAGTACTAGGCTAAAACACTAAAATATCCAGGTTTGCGTACTTGTAGTGCCAAGACACACTATTGTCCTATCTAACTCTACTTTCATGATGTGTCTATGTCTCAGTGTTTTGGTCTGAGATGGGTCTTTATGCTGAGTCTCTATGTACTCTCTCTGTAGTGCTGCTTACTGTTTACAGTTCCATAAACAGCCTCATTGATTGATGACAGTGGGAGACTGAGCAGAGCCGTCATCACTGAAGCGGCCAGCCAATTAGTTGGTGTGGGACCGCCGGCCCAGGTCCTCTACAGAGAGGAGCCCCTCTCCCTGCCTGCCTGTCTGTGTGKTTCTGGATTGCATTAGACTAGGGTGACAGAGCTCACGTTGCCTGGGCGACTGCACACAGTGCCAGGGTCATGTGACTCCTGCTGACCGCCGGCCGGGGGCTCACGTGGGACCAGAGAGGGCTGGCACTCGGCCACACCACGGGCCTGAGGGGTGATGTCATCGACTGGGTGTGCTGTGAAATGGGACAGACACCGCCTGAACACCAACTCAACTGACCAAATGTCGCTTGGCTGCCATTAACACCATCCTGTCTGCCTGTCTCATAGTCCGTGACAAAGCTGAATGTAGCCGAATGCAGCGAATGTGCTGACGTGCATCAAAGGGTCCTTACATGAGAATGCTGTAACTAACCGGTGACACATGGCCTCTGCTGCTGTCTTGTCTGAGGAGAGGAGTGGTGTATTCTGGGCTTGTGGTGCGAGGCAGAGAAAAGGAGCTTCTGATGTAGAAAGCTCTAGGGTCATCAAAAAGTAATGTCACACAGGAGTGGTGGAAAGGGATGCGGAAGGAATTTTACAGTCTCCCCCTGCCACCATCCCTCTCCATTCAGGCACATACTCAGCATCTCAGAGATTAGGGTGCTCTTAGTTTAGACACAACAACGAGCTATGTTGAAGTTTTAATGGACTTGGGGCAGGGGTTGGAGGAGATAGAACAGACTGAAGCACACTGAGACAASCTGGGAGAGAGACGTGTCAGAAAGCCAGCAGCCCTGCAGGGAGTTAGATGAGAGGAAAGGTGGCAGGGTGGCAGAGGGGGGTAGAGGAGAAGGTTATAGCAACATGAATACCATCTGCAGGGAGTGTGTTCAGATGGAAGAGGTGGGTGGAGGGGGCACAGGACAGCTCACAAGACATGGAGGTGGGGTGGGGTTAAAGAACAGAAAAGAGTAATGCTTACTTTGGAAAGTCGCTTGTGAGACTAGCATGCATCAGGAGAAGAACAAAGAAATCAGAAACAAAAAAAACTGCAATATACAACAGCTGAAAGAACCCTTTTTTTTAAACAGTCAGTTTCAGATCACAGACATTTCATATGGCGGCAGCGAAAGTAAGAGAAAGCAGGCGCTCTGTGTCAAGAAGAAAGAATGAGAGAAGAGGAGAACACAATGACAACAAAAGCAACAAGTGTCTGACACCACAAGGACTGGGGAGCACTGTGAGCAGTGAGTGAATGGGAAAACGGATGAGAGGTGAGAGAGCCATTGCCGCCAACTACCACACTCCTTATCACTTCACAACAATAAGATTTTCAGAGGAGGAAAGTACTAAATATATCACCCAATATTCTCATGTTCATGTTTTGCTTGAGATGTACGCTGAGTTACCCACAGTCAAAGCTCCTGTCCTTCACTCCACTACCTTACTCTTCAATTCAGATTCTGATGAGCGAGAAGTGAGACTACAGCCTCTTGACCTGCCTACTACCCTCTGTCAGAACGAGCCTTGCAGAGTTGAGATAGCTGCAGTTAATGACTGGCTGACTKCTGCGATGGAGTGGGCTGATTGACTGAGTGCCCGGCCTGTGATTACAATGCTGCTCTGATAGGACCAGATGGATCCAGGGGATGGAGGGAGATAGGGATGTAGGGTGGGAAAAAGGAGGGAGGGAGGGAGAAAGGGATGGAGGGAGGGGAAAAGGAAGGGAGGGAGAAAGGGAGGGAGGTAGTAAGGGAAGAATACAGTGAATCTGTGGTATAAGCATCTTTCCTGATGATGATGGGTCCTTATCCACAATTGATGTGCTRAGGGTCTCGTTACTCAGTCTATGATTGGCCAATTGTATGAGAGTGACAGTTAGATCTGACCTATAGTTTGAGGATGGGAGTTGGACATTACCCTATCAGAGTCATAACAGCTTTTATCAGGAGTACATTCTACCACTGTCAATTGGGGCTACATGAGGATGGCATGTTTGATYCAGTATGGTGTGCCGATGCGGAGGTATGATGGGGGTAAAATCACTATGGAATGGAAAATAAAAGCTGATAAAACCACAAGATATCACGATATCTCACTCCTTCTCGTTGACTATTTCTTACAGAACATGTTTTATGGAATGCAGGAAGACAATAAGACTTTACTGGCAACATTTGGAGGTTATCAAGACATTATGTCAGGGGTAAACAGTAAAAAAAAAAATATCTTATCACAAAACATAATTAATCCCCCTGTATCACCTCAGTGATCACCAAATAAATGTTGATTTCAGATTGTATTGGAAGTGATGTTCAGGAATGATACACATGTCTTGCTGAACTGAAGTGATAGGCCAGACTGACATGATTTATTTGTGAGTTATGAATGCACTGTATGATGAACTAGTCATTTTGAAAACGGCACTGTTGGCAGTCTATTTGAGACTATGACCTGTACTGTCTTGTAGTGTGATTGGTGGAAGAGGACTATGCCCCTGTACTGTGCTGTAGTGTAATTGGTGGAAGAGGACTATGMYCCTGTACTGTGCTGTAGTGCGATTGGTGGAAAGAGGACAATGATCTTGTACTGTAGTGTGGGTGGTGGAAGGAAGAGGGCCCTGAAACGGAGACGGTCCACCTGCGCAGTGAGGCTCACCTTGGAGTTCTTGCCTCCGCTGCGGGCGGACTGCAGAGAGTAGGTTCGCTGGACCACTTGCTCGGGGGTGGAGGGAGACTTATCAGAGGAGTGGTCCGAGTGGCCCTTCTCCACCATATTCTCACTAGGCTCCAGGCTCTGGGGCGTGGGCGAGCGCGAGCGTTTAGGACGCAGGACGGGCGAGCAAGCAGGCGTGCTCCTGTTCGAGTTACTGGCAGTGCTGGGGGTGAGAAAGAGAGAGAGAGGGAGTATTAATTCTACTTCTCTAAACTCTTTCATCACATCATGAAACTACATATTCTGCACTRTTTGAAAATGTAGGGACGGAGCAAAACCCATTAAAAAACAATGACACACATTACATGAATAAAACAGGAGTAACTGATAGTACATTTACATTTAAGTCATTTAGCTGAYGCTCTTATCCAGAGCGACTTACAAATTGGAAAGTTCATACATATTCATCCTGGTCCCCCCRTGGGGAATGAACCCACAACCCTGGCGTTGCAAGCGCCATGCTCTACCAACTGAGCCACACGGGACCACTCCACAGTTCATTTAAACACCTTATCTAAGTGTAAGCCACTTACTTTTACACTTATTTTACCAGGTAAGTTAAGTTGACTGAGAACACATTCTCATTTACAGCAACGACCTGTGGAATAGTTATATGGGAGAAGAAGGGGGATGAATGAGTCAATTGGAAGCTGGGGGTGATTGTGTGACCTTGATGGTATGACGGCCAGATTGGGAATTTAGCTAGGACACCGGGGTTAACACCCCTACTCTTATGATAAGTGCCATGGGATCTTTACTGACCACAGAAAGTCAGGTCAGCCGTTTAACGTCCCATCCAAAAGACTGCACCCTACACAGGGCAATATCCCCAATGACTGCCCTGTCCCCAATCACTGTGCCTCCTACTGGCCCTCTAACTTCCAGTAGCATCTGGTCTCCCAACAAGGGACCAACCAGGACAAACCCAGCTTAGCTTCAGAGGCAAGCCAGCAATGGGATGCAGGGTGGTATGCTGCTGGCTAAATGTTAATGATGCTAATGTGTTGCCGTCCCACAGGCAATGCTAGGCCTACTGGTGTACCATGTAAAGACTGAGACGTATGATCCCATTCATCCCCAGAGTGAGTATTGAGGTTACATCACGGCAAATAGGCTTGAAAGCTACCCACTAACACAGTTAATAACAACAGCAGCTAGCCTACATAACCCACAGATCAATAACCACCACAGCAGCAGCAGCAGCAGCTAGCCTACATAACCCACAGACCAACAACAGCAGCAGCAGCAGCTAGCCTACATAACCCACAGACCAACAACAGCAGCAGCAGCAGCTAGCCTACATAACCCACAGACCAACAGCAGCAGCAGCAGCAGCTAGCCTACATAACCCACAGACCAACAACAGTTGCAGCAGTCAGCCTAGCCTACATAACCCCACAGACCAACAGCAGCAGCAGCAGCAGCAGCCTACATAACCCACAGACCAACAACAGCAGCAGCAGCAGCTAGCCTACATAACCCACAGACCAACAACAGCAGCAGCAGCTAGCCTACATAACCACAGACCAACAACAGCAGCAGCAGCAGCTAGCCTACATAACCACAGACCAACAACAGCAGCAGCAGGCAGCTAGCCTACATAACCACAGACCAACAACAGCAGCAGCAGCAGCAGCTAGCCTACATAACCCACAGACCAACAACAAAGCAGCAGGAGCTAGCCTACATAACCACAGACCAACAGCAGCAGCAAAGCAGCAGCAGCTAGCCTACATCACCACAGACCAACAACAGCAGCAGCAGCAGCAGCTAGCCTACAATAACCCACAGAACAACAACAGCAACAGCAGCAGCTAGCACCAGAAAAAATAGCATAGTCAAAAACAGATGGCATACTCTACATGAGTCATGAGGATTAGTGAAAACCATAAGTCAGATAATGTATGTAATATCCCACTGCTGTATCTTTAAAGAGTCAGAGAACACTCACCCGGGGTGCACGTGTAAATACACACTGAAGAATTATACTTGGAAAATAATTTGACTTAATCCACCTGACATTGACATTTAAACCTTTTTTGGATAGCTTTTCTGCAATCACATGCTTAAAAAGGTGTTGTTTTCAATCTCTTCAGACTGAACAAGTTATCGACACCATGGAAAGATGAGCTATTGACAAAATAATGCTTTTCTAACGATTCTGGACAGATGAGAACAAGTCCATGAGCAGACCCTCAGAGTAACAGGGACAGTTAAGTACCATGGTTATTATAATGTTGTTGATATTCAGTTGAGTTATGGTGCAATTGTCAATCTGAATCCTCTCCTCTCCCTTTCTCTCTCTCCTCTCTCTCCTCCATCTCATCTCCAGCCTTCCCAAAGTCAAACTCTCCTGGCCATTGTATACTGCTTACATTACAGATGATCAGACAGACAGATTGGATAGAGGTAGAGAAATGTAGTGCTAATAGAAGAGGAGTGAGGGAGAGGAGTGAAGGAGAAGGAGGAGGGATAGGAGAGGAGGAGGATAGGAGAGGAGTGAAGGAGAGGAGCAGGTAGAAGAAGGAGTGAAGTAGAGGAGGAGGATAGGAGAGGAGTGAAGGAGAGGAGGAGGATAGAGAGGAGTGAAGGAGAGGAGGAGGATAGGAGAGGAGTAAAGGAGAGGAGGAGGATAGGAGAGGAGTGAAGGAGAGGAGGAGGATAGGAGAGGAGTAAAGGAGAGAGGAGGATAGGAGAGGAGTAAAGGAGAGGAGGAGGATAGGAGAGGGGTGAAGGAGAGGAGGAGTAGGAGAGGAGTAAAGGAGAGGAGGAGGATAGGAGAGGAGTGAAGGAGAGGAGGAGGATAGGAGAGGAGTAAGGAGAGGCGAGGAAGAGAGGGAGGAGAGGAAAGGAGGAGAGAAGGGAGGAGTGGACAGCGAGGGACGCTTCCCTTCCTGAACACAGGCCAACCTGTTTATTAGGTCCTGTCTCTGAGACCAGCCTGCAAAGACAACGTCCCAAATGACACCCTATTGCCTTAAAATCCACTGCTTTGGTCAACCTAGTGAACTGGGTGGGAACTGGTTGGGGAACTGGGTGGGGATCTGGGTAGTGAACTGGGTGGATACTAGTGGGAACTGGGTAGTGAACTGGGTGGATAACTAGGTGGGGGAACTGGGTAGTGAACTAGGTGGGGAACTGGGTAGTGAACTAGATGGGGACTGGGTAGTGAACTGGTGGATAATAGGTGGGGAACTAGGTGGGACTGGGTAGTGAACTAGGATGGGAACTGGGTAGTGAACTAGGGGAACCTGGGTAGTGAACTAGGTGGGGAACTGGGTAGTGAACTAGATGGGGGACTGGGTAGTGAACTGGGTGGATAACTAGGTGGGGAACTAGGTGGGAACTGTAGTGAACTAGGTGGGGACTGGTGCTGGCTGGTGTGAACTAGGTGGGAACTAGGTGGGAACTGGGTAGTTAACTGGGTGTGTGCTGTAGGGTAGTGAACTGGGGTGGGGCTGGGTAGTGGAACTGGCTGATCTATGCTAGTGAGTCGCTATGTGACGTTCTGTCGCATGACTGTGTCGTGCTGCTGATACCCAGAGCGTGAATGCTCTCGATCATACTGGAGGCATGTCACGAGTGTCTCTGTGGTAATGGGTTTGATTACAAGCAGACTCAATCTATGTGTGATGATTTATTTGATAAGTTTCAAAAGATGGTGTTGTTATTTGATAGAAGTTTTGATGTTTGCACAAATTGTCTGCAGGTTTTTGAGAACTGACTGTATGCACACGTACCTACTGCATAATACTTCAACATACAAGACAACGATGATTCAGAATATGTTTGAGCATTTGTGAGTATAGGCCTATGTACCTGTATAAGAAAATGTGTGTGTAACGGTAAACAGTTGATGTCGGAAGTTTACATACACTTAGGTTGGAGTCATTAAAACTTGTTTTTCAACCACTCCACAAATTTCTTGTTAACAAACTATAGTTTTGGCAAGTCGGTTAGTGTCTGAACCACAAGTAATTTTTCCAACAATTGTTTAAGACAGATTATTTCAACTAATATTCACTGTATCACAATTCCAGTGGTTCAGAAGTTAACATACACTAAGTTGACTGTGCCTATAAACAGCTTGGAAAATTCCAGAAAATGATGTCATGGCTTTAGAAGCTTCTGATAGATTATTGACATCATTTGAGTCAATTGGAGGTGTACCTGTGGATGTATTTCTAAGGCCTACCTCAAACTCAGTGCCTCTTTGCTTTGACATCATGGGAAAATCAAAAGAAATCAGCCAAGACCTCAGAAAAAAAATTTGTGGACCTCCACAAGTCTGGTTCACCTTGGAGAAATTTCCAAACGCCTGAAGGTACCACGTTCATCTGTACAAACAATAGTACGCAAGATAAACACGCAGCCGTCACACCACACTCAGGAAGGAGACACGTTCTTTCTCCTAGAGATGAACGTACTTTGGTGCGAAAGTGCAATCAATCCCAGAACAACAGCAAAGGACCTTGTGAGAGTGCTGGAGAAACAGGTTCAAAGGTTCTCTACATCCACAGTAAAACGAGTCCTATATTGACATAACCTGAAAGACCGCTCAGCAAGGAAGAAAGCCACTGCTCCAAAACCGCCATAAAAAAGACTGCATCTGCACATGGGGACAAAGATCGTACTTTTTGGAGAAATGTCCTCTTGTCTGACGAAACAAAAATAGAACTGTTTGGCCATAATGACCATCGTTATGTTTGGAGGAAAAAGGGGGAGGCTTGCAAGCCGAAGAAACACCATCCCAACCGTGAAGCCGGGGTGGCAGCCTCATGTTGCGGGGGTGCATTGCTGCAGGAGGGACTGATGCATTTCACAAAATAGATGGCATCATTGAGGATGGAAATTATGGGGATATATGAAGCAACATCTCAAGACATGATCAGGAAGTTAAAGCTTGGTCGCAAATGGGTCTCCAAATGGACAATGACCCCAAGCATACTTCCAAAGTTGTGCAAAATGGCTTAGGAACAACAAGTCAAGGTATTGGAGTGGCCATCACAAAGGCCTGACCTTAATCCTATAGAAAAATTTGTGGGCAGCTAATGAAAAGGCGTGTGCGAGCAAGGAGGCCTACAACCTGACTCATGTTACACCAGCTCTGTCAGGAGGAATGGGCCAAAATTCACACACTTATTGTGGGAGGCTACCCCGAAACGTTGACCCAAGTAAACAATTAAAAGGCAATGCTACTAATATACTAATTTGAGTGTATGTAACTTCCTACCCTCTCTGGGTAATCCCTAACACTATTTCACACACAGATTTGGTGATGTATTATAAGAAATAAGGTCTGGAAAATAATACATGTTGCTTAAGATATCTTGTATGTCTGAGTACACATTTCTATAATATATATAAAGGGATAGATTCTGGCTAAAAAGTGTCTTTCTCGATAAATTATGGGTAATGTGATAATAACTTCTCGGAGAGATAGAGATAGCAGAAATATAGAGTAGTCACATGCTACTAAAATTCATGTAACACTAGAAAATACCCAACTAAACGCAAATAACAACACAACCAATTTTAACAACAACCCCAACTAGACATAAAAACATTATAAGATGATTAAAAAGATAAGTAAAAAATATATAGATAGATAATAGCGAGAATATATAGATAGATAATAATATGAGAAGAGTGAGTAATTAAATATATAAATATATAAGATGTTATGTTTTGAGAGATATATAATAATAATAAATAATAATATTAATTAAATTATAAATATATAGTGATAATTAATATATACAATATTATACAGCACACACTACATAACAATTCTTTTATGCCGGCCCCAAATGGTCGGGATACAGCGTAATTACAGCAAGAGCTCGGTATAATGGCGAGGAATCGCTATTTCTCCTGCGTGCGATCTAAACTGTCGGAATTGACCCGAGACTGCTGTGAGATATCACATCACACACACACCACACACACACACATCACACATGATCACACACTACACACAGACACAGATACACACGAGCACACACTAACGGCCCCATCCAGTACCGGCGCATCGACACACACACAAGCCGATACACAGACACACACACACACAACAACAAGGCATCACTACACACACACAACTACACACGTGATAGACATACGCACCCACAGGGCGCAGATGCACCTGGATGCACATTGACGCAGACACTGACACACATAAGCACACACACAGAACAGTTCTCATATGCCAGTGGGCTGTGTGAGCTGCATCATTTTTCATGTCACATCCTGGGTCAGTTACTAATGGTCTCACTCACTTGGCTTTCATCAGATCCACAGAACCAGACAGAGTTATGATCAGAGCTGAGCACACAGGACACACCGTACTAGAACTACCCAGTCAGATATCTGCCAGTCATCATCATCACCATTAACTGTGGGTTTATAACCCCATTATGGCCAGTCTCATTCCATAAGTATAATGGCTCTGACTGACCACAGGGTCATAATGATCATAGGCCCTAACATCACCTGCTGTCAGCTCTGTTCTCTGTCTCCTGATTGGATGCACCTGTATTTCAAAACATTAATTATCAACCTAAGCCGACTAATATTGCATGCCTAGGGCCTAAATGCATTGAATGTGCGTCTGAAAAATGTTCAGAACAGTGCAGCCAGTTATCATGAGCATTCAGTTGGATCACACATCCCTCAACATGATAAAGGCTGCGTCTCCATGGAAACCAACATCACTGCTTTTCGTCAGGGAGGAATTCTCGGCAGTGCTCTCCTCTTGAGATAAAACAAAACAATGGGAACATGGATAAATCCTCAGCATATGAATGGAGGTTTGATCAGCTCACTCCCAGTAATGTGTGTCTTTGCTTATTAGACAAGACTAGGTACACATGCTGCTAACATGTACAGTCAGACAAGAGCGTTATAGCCTTAGCCAAATCAAATGAAATGTTATTTGTCACATGCTTCGTTTACAACAGGTGTACACTAACAGTGAAACGCTTACTTATGGGCCCTTCCCAACAATGCAGAATTTAAAATAAATAATAGCATGAGGAATAAGTACACATGCTACAATGAGTTACTCTATGAACCAAACGTAACATGTGTGACAGGCCATTACACATTACTGTCAAGTAAATTGTCTCCCGTTTGTTCAGCATGAGAGGAGAGGACAAATGCATGGGCGGTAAGAATGGCATCCTACTGCAGAACAATAGAGACAGCTGTTTCAGGATGTTAGCCTATACCTGAAGCTGACCCAGAACAATAGAGACAGCNTTTTAGGATGTTAGCCTATACCTGAAGCTGACCCAGAACAATAGAGACAGCTGTTTTAGGATGTTAGCCTATACCTGAAGCTGACCCAGAACAATGACACAAAATATTAAAGTAGCTGCACAATTTGTATATTATGACTTGTAGGAGAAAATGATGTGGTTGTCATGACTAGTGAGAGACAATGCATGGCAGATTGTGGGTAAACAACTAAAAGCCTATCTGGCTTCTCGCCCCTACAAATGAAGCGCAACAAAGCACCGTCTATATGAATATTGCTATAGCAACTGTGACTAGAGAGAATTTCTTTAAATATTCATAATATGCTTCTATATATAATCTACTGGGCAGAGACAGACCTTCTGTTGAGCTTGGCCTTTTAACTGGAAATAAGGGATTTGGAGGGGAAGGGAGAGACAACACTATCATGGCTGACTTTGATTGAGGACTGAGTAGAACTGGGTAACCTGCTAAATTAGTATAATATGCCAATCTGCCATCTAATAACATCATTTGCATACAGTTTTGAAGCCTGGCCTCACAGCCATACAATACTTATTTCTGAGCCCCTCCAAGACGTATGATACCTACTAATAGTCTTATTACTTTAGACAGAAAGTAGGGAGGTTGGTCAGGGAGGATGTATGAGTGTTTACTGCGACCGTCTAGAAATCCAAAGGTTGCATGCTCGAGTCGAAGACAACTGTAGCATTTGAACTCTTCCCCTAACCCTAATTCTAACCTTAACCCATTTGACCTAACCTGCTGTATAATTTGTCTAACCTTTGTCGTTAGTTCACTTAACCACCAACATAAATTCTGCCCATAATTCTCCTTTATTGTTACTATGCAACTAGCAAACTGGCGTCAGAGAAAGACATATAATACTATACGTTCTCAAAGATCTATAATATGTTACTTCAAGAAATTCATATGCTGCTGTACGACCGTGTAAGACGTATGATACTGTACATCCTCTAATTTGTATGATATTTGTACATTCATAATGTATCCTAAAGTAATGTAATATATCATACTAAACGTACGTACCAAATCCTACGAATTGCCCTGAGACCAGGTTGTGTGTGTAGCTACAGCAGGTCCCTAAGGCAGGGAAGCAGCTGGGCTCATCTGCATTACAGCACCAGAAACAATCAGTCCTGACTGTATTGTATGTAAAATAAGGTTGATAAGAACATGGACTGTACATACTGCAGCAGAACGACAAAACAATGCACTTGGACTGCACATGGAACACAAATAGACCAAATATAGACCACACAAGCAAATTATGGTCAAAGAAAGAACACTGAGCAATAAGATGCAGGTTGAAAAGCATTATAATGAGCTTGGTACTCTACACATGCCCAGTGAGAAAAGCAAATCCGTCTGCTGGTGAAACTTTGTTGCTGTCTTTTTGTAATGTGCTCTAAATCTCTGGGCTCAGGCTATCCAAACGGGGAGGGCAAACGCTTCCGCTTCACAATGCCCAGAGTTCGGGCTGTTCCGAGGGGCCTTGTTCTCACTGCCGCTTTTGCTGACCCTGGAAAATACCCATCTGGCAATGGACCCTGTGCTTCAACCGAGCTCAACGGCAACACACACACACGCACACGCACAGACACACACACACACACACACACAAACACCACACCACACACACACACACACACCCACACAACACACACACACACACAACACACACACACCCAGTGCAAATGGCCTCTCAAATGTCATACAAACAATTCACAGAGGTCAATCCATATACTCCCACACACTCAAATCATGCATGAACATAGCTTCAAACAGCACAAACAATACATAAACACACCCACAAACATCACATAAGCACACCCACACAATAACACATTACCCCACTCCCAACACATCCCACACCTACCCACCCACCCACCCCCACCCACACACAACACACACACACACACACACACACACACACACACACACAACACACACACACACACACACACACACACACACACACACACACACACACACACACACACACACACACACACACACCCACACACACACACACCACACACAAACAGACAGACGTTAAATCCCTGGGCCACAGAACTACAAGCCACCATATCAAGCCGATACTGTCCCAACTCCTCACCAGTCAATCATAGGCACAACAGCATCCTTTAACATTGTTCACAAACATCCAGCCTCCGTTGGTTGCTGTGACGCACTCAAAAACCTCCATATCCTCATATAGAGAAAGGAGCAGCAAGGAGCTGTTCATCCAGCGGCTCATCTGAGCTCTCCTTCTACTCCTCTCTCCCGGGAGAGAACAGAAAAAGAATAGAGAGAAGAAAAGAGAGAGAGCCCTGGGAGATTTCCTTTAGCAGGCTTAGGGCTCTGATCTCCTCCAGCCAGCGTGATCTCTTAATAACGAGCTAAATTACGTCCCCGTGACAACACTTGCCAAACGGGACAAGAGGATCGCTGGGCTGTTGACTGACACTCCCCTTTCACCCCCACCCCCATCTGCATCTTCAGCACTGGAATGCAGCAGAAGTGTGTCTGTCTTTCTGCATGCAGACAGGCAGGCTGCTCTCTCCCTCCCCACTAACCTGGTAGCCATGTAGACCCAGCTCCGATGCGATCAGCCCCCTTTCAAGCCAAGGCTTCATTCAACCAGCAGGAGCCGCAGACGGGGGAAAGGAGGAGGGACAGGAGGATGAGGGGAAGGGGGGAGGATGGGTTCCGGAGCATGCCAGGAGGATGAGAGGAAGCAGAGAGAAGAGAGAGCACAGAGAGTTCCTTTTGGAGAGTGTAGAGGCTAGTCCACAGCCTATTTCTATCTCTCTGTGTCTAGCTATCTGAGGCTGCTCCCTCCCTCCCTTTTTCACTCACAGACTCCCCTCTCTCCTGTTCCCTGTGCGTTTGTCAGCTCTTCCTCTTGACTGGTGCGCCCTGTTCCCCATGCATTTGTCAGCGCTTCCTCTTGACTGGTGCGCCTGCTATGTCTGTATCCAAGCAAGGGTGATCTCGACTCTCGCAATCACTAGTTTTAACTAATATTCACAGGCACACACAGGCTGATAGAGTAGAAGAGAGGGGAGAGGGACAGTGGCAGATAGAGGGAGGGAGGGAGAGTGACAATGGCAGAGAGAGTGAGGGAGGAAGAGTGACAGTGGCAGAGAGAGTGAGGGAGGGAACGTGACAGTGGCAGAGAGAGTGAGGGAGGGAGGGAGAGTGACAGTGGCAGAGAGAGTGTGAGGAAGGGAGAGTGACAGTCGTAGAGAGAGTGAGGGAGGGAGAGTGACAGTGGCAGAGAGAGTGTGAGGAAGGGAGAGTGACAGTGGTAGAGAGAGTGAGGGAGGGAGAGTGACAGTGGCAGAGAGAGTGTGAGGAAGGGAGAGTGACAGTGGTAGAGAGAGTGAGGGAGAGAGAGTGACAGTGGCAGAGAGAGTGTGAAGAAAGAAGAGGGAGAGAAAGACAAAGTGGTGGCTTCTACTTTGCATTCTGCCACTGCTTGGTGCTCTGAGCCTGCTGGCCACTCAATTATTCATGCTGTTCATGAATGGAGGGGCTGACATCACCGGCATTCAGGTCACTTTACATTCTGGCCTCTTCTGAATCATACAACCAATCCCCAGAAGACCCACTACACCCCAGAGCACACTGATATAAAATGTACAATACACATACAGTACAGTTCAGTCCACCCACCCACAACCACCTACAAACCCACCTAAACTCAGCAAAAAAAGAACTGTCCCTTTATCAGGACCCTGTCTTTCAAAGATAATTCGTAAAAATCCAAATAACTTCACAGATCTTCATTGTAAAGGGTTTACACACTGTTTCCCATGCTTGTTCAATGAACCATAAACAATTAATGAACATGCACCTGTGGAACGGTCGTTAAGACACTAACAGCTTACAGATGGTAGGCAATTAAGGTCACAGTTATGAAAAGTTAGGACACTAAAGAGGCCTTTCTACTGACTCTGAAAAACACCAAAAGAAAGATGCCCAGGGTCCCTGCTCATCTGCGTGAACGTGCCTTAGGCATGCTGCAAGGAGGCATGAGGACTGCAGATGTGGCCAGGGCAATAAATTACAATGTCCGTACTGTGAGACGCCTAAGACAGCGCTACAGGGAGACAGGATGGACAGCTGATCATCCTCACAGTGGCAGACCACGTGTAACAACACCTGCACAGGATCGGTACATCCGAACATCACACCTGCGGGACAGGTACAGGATGGCAACAACAACTGCCYGAGTTACAMCAGGAATGCACAATCCCTCCGTCAGTGCTCAGGCTGTCCGCAATAGGCTGAGAGAGGCAGGACTGAGGGCTTGTAGGCCTGTTGTAAGGCAGGTCCTCACCAGACATTACCGGCAATAACGTCGCCTATGGGCACAAACCCACTGTCGCTGGACCAGACAGGACTGGCAAAAAGTGCTCTTCACTGACGAGTCGCGGTTTTGTCTCACCAGGGGTGATGGTCGGATTCTCATTTATCGTCGAAGGAATGAGCATTACACCGAGGCCTGTACTCTGGAGCGGGATCGATTTGGAGGTGGAGGGTCCGTCATGGTCTGGGGCGGTGTGTCACAGCATCATTGGACTGAGCTTGTTGTCATTGCAGGCAATCTCAACGCTGTGCGTTACAGGGAAGACATCCTCCTCCCTCATGTGCTACCCTTCCTGCAGGCTCATCTTGACATGACCCTCCAGCATGACAATGCCACCAGCCATACTGCGCATTCTCTGTGTGATTTCCTGCAAGACAGGAATGTCAGTGTTCTGCCATGGCCAGCAAAGAGCCCGGATCTCAATCCCATTGAGCACATCTGGGACTTATTGGATCGGAGGGTGAGGGCTAGGGCCATTCCCCCAAGAAATGTCCGGGAACTTGCAGGTGCCTTGGTGGAAGAGTAGGGTAACATTTTACAGCAAAAACTGGCAAATCTGGTGCAGTCCATGAGGAGGAGATGCACTGCAGTACTTAATGCAGCTGGTGGCCACACCAGATACTGACTGTTACTTTTGATTTTGACCCCCTCTTTGTTCAGGGACACATTATTCCATTTCTGTTAGTCACATGTCTGTGGAACTTGTTCAGTTTATGTCTCAGTTGTTGAATCTTGTTCTGTTCATACAAATATTTACACATGTTAAGTTTGCTGAAAATAAACGCAGTTGACAGTGAGAGAACGTTTATTTTTTTGCTGAGTTTACAAACCAAGGTAAGAAAAGTAAGAACTAGGCCATTTCTAATTGTGAAATGTGTTTACATCAATAGGCAATACAAGCATCTCTTTCTATTCCCGTATGCGTCTATTTACAAGGTGTGAAGTATACTGAACAAAAATACAAATGCAACAATTTCAACAATTTTACTGAGTTCCAGTTCACTTAAGGAAATCAGTCAATTGGAGAGGACGATCAGCTGTCCGTCCTGTCTCCTTGTAAATTCATTAGGACCTAATCTATGGATTTCATATTATTGGGCAGGTTGCGTAGCCATGGGAGGGCCTGGGGGGGCATAGGCCCACCCAGTTAGGAACCAGGCCCAGACAGAAATACTCAGTTTCATCAGCTGTCTGGGTGGCTGGTCTCAGACGATCCTACAGGTGAAAAACCCGGATGTGGAAGTCCTGGGCTGGCGTGGTTACACGGGGTCTGCGGTTGTGAGGCCGGTTGGACATACTGGCAAATTCTCTAAAACGACATTCGAGCGACTTATGGTAAATAAATTAACATTCAACAGATCTGGTGGACATTCCTGCAGTCATCATGACAATTGCACGCTCCCTCAAAACTTGAGACATCTGTGGCATTGTGTTGTGTGACAAAACTGACATTTTAGAGTGGCCTTTTATAGTCCCCAGCACAAGGTGCACCTGTGTGATAGTAATGCTGTTTAATCAGCTTCTTGATATGCCACACCTGTCAGGTGGATGGATTATCTTGGCAAAGGAGAAATGCTCCCTAACAGTGATGTAAACACATTTGTGCACAACATTTTAGAGAAATAAGCTTTTTGTGCATATAGAAAATGTCTGGGATATTTTATTTTAGCTCATGAAACATGGGACCAACACTTTACATGTTGCGTTTTTATTTTGTTCAGTATAATTTTTCTATTTACACTTTCATCTCACAACATACAGTGGATTCAATATTTATAGTTTATTATTTATTTATAGTTGCCTCCAGCACCACCAATAGCTGGTGTAATGAAAACAGGAAACAATTAATTACTTGAGATATTACACTGGCGTATGGATCATAAATCTAATGGTCCAACTCCTACAGACCTTAAGCCATATGTCAATCTGCACTTCAAAGACGTTTGCATTTACACTTTTGTTATTAGTCATTCTGCTGCAGTGAAAAACGCTTGCTTGAGTTATTTTCACTGACCTTTGCATTTGAAGTTACCACTTTAAATACTGTCATCCTCACGACTCGCTAAGAAACTGTAGTTTTAAGTTGGCAACAAGGTAATTTATCAGCCAATGCCACTTCAGGCCTACCTAGCTTCATATAGGCTACACAGGCAGCCCAATTCTGATATTTTTCCACTAATTGGTATTTTGAACAATCACATTAGATCTTTTCACAGCAGATATTTTTTAGAGATGATCTGATTAGTGAAAAAAAAAGATCAGATTGGGGTTCCTGTGTAAACACGGCCATAATTAATAACTAAGTTACACAAATGAATATTACCCTTCATCAGGCTTTAGCTTCTTGCTGCCTCCGCAGGGCTGGACTTGAGTGGTTCCATCAAGATAGAGAGCATCTAAAAATACCACTGGCAAAGTTGTGATTTATACTTTTTTTCAAAACCTATTAAGGATGTGTATGCTGCCTGGATACASCATATCACTAAGTTCATCAGGTTGAGCGGAAAACTTCACCCACAGGTTTGCCCAAAAAGGCCTTATCCAAGGGGGTGGAACTCTTTGTCCAAAGTTGGGTCACTCACATAGCTTAAATGCTGATGGTTGGGTGTTTAATCCACTTTACATCTCATGCTCTTCCATTTGAAAGCTGCATATATCAAAAAGACCCATTTGTCAACTTTGTATAGTACATACATAGTATGTAGTATAGTACATAGTACAGCATCAGACATACTGCAATGATACACCCAATATTTGTGCCTTATGATTCAGTTTCATGTAAAGAAAACACCCCAAAAAAGCCTGAGGTCTGGTGCTGGAAATAAATGACCCTGTGGGGGCTCTGGCTAGCGCTGTGGGACAAAGACTCGTACCCAGCCCACAGCCCAGTCTCTCCCTGCCTGGATAAGCCTGCCTGGCCTCACATCAAAACTAACCTACTTTTTTTTGCTCTCATTGTTGTGCACCCAGGGGAGACCCAGATGGCCCAACACTGAGAGAAACACTAAGGCATGACTGGGTAGTGTATGGGGTCCATAGGACTAGCTAAATGGCTTGTTCTGCCCCAGGCCTGGTTTACTACTAGTTCCACACGGGTCAGTATTGTGTTCTTTTAGACGCTGTTCCAATGACCGCCCAATGTTGAGAGCCTCTGATCTGTCTTTCTGGGCCAAAAGACTGTTTACACTGTCAACATGGCAACCCCGATGCGGCATTGCATAGCTGCATCAGAAGTGTCTGTCTCAGCCGGCGTTATTTGGCCATGTGGTTACCACGGCGACAAGCCATTTGTGTGTGTTGCCACCACTCTTGAAGTGGGAGACCAGAGAAAGACAGTGAGAGAGAAAGGGAGGGAGAGAGAGAAACAGAGAGGGGGTGGAGTTGGGGAGAATGGACCGCCTCACAATCAGATATTTATCCTGTCAATGGGTGTTGGGACATATTAGGATAGCACTCACACACTAGGTTATCTACTGGCATGGTGTTTTAAAGTGCACTTCACTGAAAGCAGTGTTGCACAAGCTCCATTCTGAGAGTATCATCCTCTGAGCATGGATCAATGTGCTTTCCTCACGTTAGAACTCTGTCAAAACAGCACTTCTCCCCCTTACACTCAGCAGACAGGACACACAGAAGATATTTAGTGAGTCCTGCTGAGACAATTCAGCAAAACTGTAGTGTGTGTGTGTGTGTGTGTGTGTGTGTGTGTGTGATTGTGTTTGTGTGTGTGTGTGTGTGTGTGTGTGTGTGTGTGTGTGTGTGTGTGTGTGTGTGTGTGTGTGTGCGTGTGTGTGTGTGTGTGTGTGTGAATAAACAAGCCACATCCGATATGTTTTATACTAGACTATAAGTTAGATATGTATCACAGTGAAACTACCACTGTACATCCGTCCCTGCTGCCCTGCTTTGAGAGCCACTTGGGGACAGAAAGACAGCGCGCTTGGGACTGCAGGGAGTTTGGGGGTAGGGTCACTGAGGGGTGACAGAGGGAGAGGAAACAGGCTGCCAACAGGACAAAGCCCTCCACAGGACACACGGCATGGCACCAACCGCCAACGGGACAGGGACAGGGCCATCTGTGGAGGACGTGGCAGAAGCAGGTCTCTGGGCATGGGGGTGGTGAGGAGGGTTGATTGTGACATGCAGGACTGACTGACTGGGAGAGAGGGGTATTTCTTTATTTGGGCCCCAACTTAATGCTGTACCCCTAGAAATCTGACCACTATAGGGAACCACTGTGAACAAGGCAATACTTCATGTACCTGTACACCCAGTTACTGTATTACAGAATGACTAGYCTGAGATTAGGGATTTTATCTAGAAAGAATCATACTAATACATCGAAATAACCTGATATGGATGAAACACAATTAACTATTTGAAATTCTGTAAATCTTTGAAAATGATAATAAAAACATTGAAAAGAGAAACACAATGCCTTCATACAAGGGTAATTCAATTCAAATTTTGTGCTTTACAAAAACATGCAGAGTGGGGTTAGAAACAGCGAAATGTCCATTCTGCCTTTATCAGCAGGCCTATGACAAATCAAAACCTGACCTATTATTTTTATCTGGGAGAGAAAATGATTATATTCCAACTGCTCCGTAAATCACCTGGTGCTCAAAGGTCTCTCTCTCATGTATGGCGGTAATATATGGAATTCAGGGAATTGGTTCTTTAATATGCTTTTAAAAAGCTTAATGGAAAAAAACGTTCATGTTCAGTCAACGCTCATTGAAAAAACAAGCGTACAGATGGAACCCTTCAGCGTGCACTTTCATTAGCTAGCCACCCGTTAGGCAGGAATGGCACAGACGGACGCCGTGGACTGTGTACGCCTGGCTGCTCCTAAATAACACGGCTCACGGTCCATTAATGACGAGGTGCAGGCCTCTGTGTGAATACAGGGAGTGTTAACACTGTAGACTAAATGCTCTCAGCTTCTGTTAACACTCAACTGCCCCGGCCTGACTCCATACTATACATCATTACAACAGGCTTGTTCAATAACCATTCAGCCTATATAAAGAAGAGCCGCTGCCTTTGGGTCAGTGTCCCCTGCTTTCTGATATATCTGTTTTCCTCGCACAGTAGTACTGGAAAGCTTGGATAGACACTTGTGAGAATATGATGCAGAAATGGCACTTAGTTTTCACAGGCTGTGTCTTAGCCAGAATCCACCTCCACTTGAATGACAGTCAATCCAAAAATAACCAAAAGCTGAGATACAGACAGTCATCACCATCCCTTCTCCTCACACATAATCAACAGATATGGGCTGTACTATCCCCTTGCCAATGCCAGCAATCAAACACACAAGAGTATGTTGAAGCAAAATATGGCCAGCTAGTTATATGACTGTTGTTTTGCAGGTTTGTATTGATTATGACAGGATGCTAGGTGCATCTCTGAACACTTTAGAGCTCGTTTCATTTGACCACAAATAGATAAAAGGAAGCTTAGAACCTAAAACATATCAACCTGTGTCAGATTATATTGCATTATATTGCTAGTCTATGGTGCTTGTCTATGTCACATACTGTACATTAACAGCATCATGTTATTACGTTATCCTTGCACTAATAATGTTATGTATTACATAAGGGTGCTGGATATACAGGGAGAGCAGGGTTTTTTCTGGATCTAAAAGGGGCTGAACTGTTGGGCGTGGCAGGGGGCATGGCAATGGACACGGTTGGCTGTTGGCGCGGCTGACTTTTAGAGAACATTTCAGAGGCCCCCATCGTACCGAATCTTTGAATTTAAGCCAATGTCCTGCAGTTCTAAAAAAAAAATCATAGCGCATAGAGACATTTTTGCAGTTTTAAAGGTCAATTCCTGCAATTCTACACATTTTGCCATTGAGCTGAGAGAAAATGTTGCACTTTTAAAGCTATTTTCCTACATATTCTATGCATTCAGTCATGGCTAATGCTGTGTTATTTTGCTCAAACCTAATAACAAAATCAATACTGCTAAATTCATTGTTTTAGGAATTTTCTATTCTCCCAGACCGTCTAGCTTTTACTTTGGTGATTGTTAGTTCTCAAAGATTATAGTATACAAAAATATATGGCTACATTATCTTTTCCACATACTTTATATCTGGTTTTAGTCATTAAAGTTTACACTGAAAACTTTTTTCCATCCTGAAAATGAACTGTTTGGTAGAAATATCCCTGGAAAGCTCTGACCGCGCGGGAGGAAAGCTTATAAAGAATTGGAGATGACAACCGGCCGCTTGGAGAGAATACGGTGAATACAGAGACAGAGAGAGAGACAGAGAGACAGACAGAGAGACAGAGAGTGAGAGAGATATTAACAGTCATCACCTACAGAGAGATGAACCTGGAGAAGAGTCCCTTAAGCATTAAGCAAGCTGGCCCTGGGGCTCTGTTCAAACACAAACAGACCCCACAGAGCCCCAGGACAGCACCACAATTAGAACCAACCAAATCATGAGAAAACAAAAAGATAATTAATTGACACATTGGAATGAATGAACAAGAAGTATAATGCTATTTGGCTCTAAACAGAGAGGTGGGAACTGAGCTGCACTTCCTGACCTCCTGCCCAATGTATGATCATATTAGAGACACATATTTACCTCAGATTACACAGATCCACAAAACAAATCCAATTTTGATGAACTCCACAGTGCACCATCACAGCCGCAAGATTTGTGACCTGTTGCCACAAGAAAAGGGCAACCAGTGAAGAACAAACACCATTGTAAATACAACCCACATCTATGTTGATTTATTTTCCCTTTTGCAGTTTAACTATTTGCACATCGTTACAACACTGTATATTGTAATGAACACGATGGGAGACAGAGAGATGGTTTCAAGCACAGGGCGCAGCAAATGTTTATTTGTAAAGGACCACAGGAGGAGGCAGGTAGCTGGGTCCAGGGGCAGGCAGAAGGTCATACACAGGAGGCAGCAGGTAGCTGGGTCCAGGGGCAGGCAGAAGGTCATACACAGGAGGAGGCAGGTAGCTGGGTCCAGGGGCAGGCAGACGGTCATACACAGGGGATCCAAAAAGGCAACAGTACAGGCAGGGAAAAGGCTATTCATGTCTTCCGGGAGATCAGGCAATAGGTTAATAACAGGAAATACAATAGGCTAAAGTACAGGCCGGGAATAGGCAAAAGGCGTTGTTAGCGAGGCAGGCAAAAACTATCATACACAGGAGGATTAAATTACGGGAAAAACAGAGCTCAGAATAGAAGTGTCACAAAACAAACAATACCTCACAAAGATGGGGTGCAAAGAACTGAACTAAATAATGTGTGATAATGACATACAGGTGTGTGAACAGGTAATCAGAATTCAGGCGATTGGGATCTGGAGAGTGAGCTGTGTTCAGGGGATCTACATGTTTGAGAGTGTGAGTTGGAAGCAGACGTTACATATATAGCCATAATATGACATTTGAAATGTCTCTATTCCTTTGGAACTCTTGTGAGTGTAATGTTTACTGTTGATTTGTGATTGTTTATTTCACTTTTGTTTGTTATCTATTCCACTTGTTTTGGCAATGTAAACATATGTTTCCCATGCCAATAAAGCCCTCTGAATTGCATTGAATTGAATTGAGAGAGAGACAGTAGGAACAGCAAAGCTMCAGTCCAGGGAGAACAATCATGTGTCTCACTCAGAGACAGAAAGAGAGACAGAAAGAGCGAGAGAGAGACAAGATTTTGTTCTGAAATTCTGGCAAACCCAGGCCACTTTGCAGTTGTTCTTTTCATGGCAAGTGGAAAGAGAGAGAGTGTGTAAGTGTGTGTCTGTGTATGTGTTAAGGGATAGGGGAAATTGTCTAGCGTTTTGTCATGTGTTGGATGCTTCCATCGGAATCCTTACGAATAATACAAATTCAGCTTGCCACATAACAGTTACCATGGCACTGGCCTTACTGAATAATACAGAKACATTTCATTTATAAGGGCCTTTCTTCATCCCTTACGGCTTTTAATTATGTATCCCCATCTTGGTGCAGCCCGGTTGGGGAGCCTCCATTGTTATGTCACTGAAAATAACCCTGCAGAAAATGTCCCTGTAGGAAGACAGGGCAGCACTGTATAATAGATTACTGTTGTGTGTGTGTGTGTGTGTGTGTGTGTGTGTGTGTGTGTGTGTGTGTGTGTGTGTGTTGTGTGTGGTGTACAGAACAAACACTGCAGTCCGCTCTGGTGCGAGTGTTTGGTCACATGTGATAAAGGGAACTGCCTTTTTACAGTATCAGCCACCAGTAGGGCTAACAGTCAGACACGTGCAGTGTGAGTCCATCCCCTGGTTCGGGGAAGTGTTAAGTTAGTTAGGGGGAGCGGATAAAAATTAGGGTTAGGGAAGGGTTTAAATTGGGTTAGGGGAGGGTTAAATTAGGGTTAGGGGAAGGTGTTAAAGTAGGGTTAGGGGGAGGGTTAAAGTTAGGGTTAGGGCGGGAGGGTTTAAAGTTAGGGTTAGGGGGGGGTTAAAAGTTTTAGGGTAGGGGGAGGCGTTAAAATTAGGGTTAGGGAGAGTTAAAGTTAGGGTTTAGGGGAGGGTTAAAATTAGGGTTAGGGAAGGGGTTAAAGTTAGGTTAGGGGAGGGTTAAAATTTAGGGTTAGGGGGAGGGTTTTAAGTAGGGTTAGGGGGAGGGTAAATAGGGTTAGGGGAAGGGTTAAAGTTAGGGTTAGGGGAAGGTTAAAGTTAGGGTTTGGGGAGGGTTAAAATTAGGGTTAGGGTAAGGGTTAAGTTAGGTTAGGGGGAGGCGTTTAAAGTTAGGGGGTGCTAGGGGAAGGTGTTTAAAGTTAGGGGTTAGGTTAGGGTTAGGGTTAGCTCCAAAGGGTTAAGTTGTCACATCTGCATTACTTGCTGTTTGGGTTTAGTCTGGGTTTCGTATAAGCACTTTGTGACATCTGCTGATGAAGGGCTTTAGAATATCTGTTGATTGATTGAGGTTAGGTTAGAGTTAGGGGAGGTTTAGCTAACATGCTAAGTCGTTGCAAAGTAGCTAAAACGTAGAAAGTAGTTGAAACGTTGCTAAAATGCTAAAGTTGTTCGTGTGAGATTCGAACTCGCAACCTATGGGTTGATAGACATTTGCGTTTTTCGCAGACCCATCCACTCCAACCAACACCCTACTTTTGTTTTTTTGTGTTAAGTAACCCTCTGTCTTATGTAACCATACAAAACTTAACATATATACTGCATGCATTTGGAAAAATTCAGACCCCTTGACTTTTCCAAATGTTGTTACATTACAGCCTTATTCTAAAATAGATTTTTTTTTAAATATTCCCCCTAATCAATCTACACATAATGACAAAGCAAAAACAGGTTTTAGAAATTTTTGCAAATGTAATACTTTTTTTTTTTTTAAATGGTCCAACTGAGCCACACGTGGTCCATGTGGCTCAGTTGCTCAGTTGGTAGAGCATGGCGCTTGCAACGCCAGGGTTGTGGGTTCATCCCACGGGGGACCAGGATGAAATGTATGAACTTTCCAATTTGTAAGTCGCTTGGATAAAGAGCGTCTGCTAAATGACTAAATGTAAATGTAAATATCACATTTACAAAGTATTCAGACCCTTTACTCAGTACTTTGTTGAAGCACATTTGGCAGTGATACAGCCTCGAGTCTTCTTGGGTATGACGCTTCAAATTTGGCACACCGGTATATGGGGAGTTTCTCCCCATTCTTCTCTGCAGATCATCTCAAACTCTGTCAGGTTGAATGGGGAGCGTTGCTGCACAGCTATTTTCATGTCTCTCCAGAGATGTTGGATCGGGTTCAAGTCCGGGCTCTGGCTGGGCCACTCGACGACATTCAGAGACTTGTACCGAAGCCACTCCTGCGTTGTCTTGGCTGTGTGATTAGGGTTGTTGTCCTGTTGGAAGGTGAACATTCACCCCATTCTGAGGTCCTGAGTGCTCTGGAGCAGGTTTTCATCAAGGATCTCTCGGTACTTTGCGCCGTTCATCTTTCCCTCGACCCTGACTGTCTCCCAGTCCCTGCCGCTGAAAAACATCCCCACAGCATGATGCTGTCASCACAATGCTTCACCGTAGGGATGGTGCCAGGTTTCCTCCAGACTTGACGCTTGGCATTCAGGCCAAAGAGTTCAATCTTGGTTTTATCAGACTAGAGGATCTTGTTTCTCATGGTCTGAGAGTCTTTTTGCCTTTTAGCATACTCCAAGTTGGCGCTCATGTGCCTTTACTGAGGAGTGGCTTCCGTCTGGCCACTCTACCATAAAKACCTGATTGGTGGAGTGCTGCAGGGATGGTTGTCCTTCTGGAAGGTTCTCCTATATCCACAGTGTAACTCTGGAGCGCTGTCAGAGTGACCATCGGGTTCTTGGTCACCTCCCTGACCAAGGCCCTTCTCCCCCGATTGCTCAGTTCGGCCGGGCAGCCAGCTGTAGGAAGAGTCTTGGTGGTTCCAAACTTCTTCCATTTAAGAATGATGGAGGCCACTGTGTTCTTGGGGACCTTCAATGCTGCAGACCTTTTTTTGTACCCTTCCTCAGATCTGTGTCTCGACACAATCCTGTCTCAGAGCTCTATGGACTTCCTTTGACCGCATGACTTGGTTTGCTCTGACATGCACTGTCAACTGTGGGACCTTATATAGACAGGTGTGCCTTTCCAAATAATGTCCAATCAATTGCATTTACCACAGGTGGACTCCAATCAAGTTGTAGAAACATCTCAAGGATGATTAATGGAAACAGGATGCACCTGAGCTCAATTTTGAGTCTCATAACAAAGGGTCTGAATACTTACGTAAATAAGGCCTTTATAGGCAAAAAATTATAGCAAAAAATTCTAAAAACCTGTTTTTGCTTTGTCATTATGGGGTATTGTAGTAGATAGAGGTTATAGAGGTTTTTTAGAATTAGGCTGTAATGTAAWTTTTTTTTGAAAAAGTTAAGGGGTCTGAATACTTTCCGAATGTACATTAAAATGGAGTGCCTCGGATTCACATACAGAATAACACAAAATGCTATTAGACCAGGTTGGGTTCCTGTATATTGGCTTCACTCCCTGTCCTGCTGTTGCTGCCTCTGTGCAGATTAAACCCACTCCGAATGTCATATCAACAGCAGACATCCCCACACTGGGGCCGGTGCCAAATCATTACCTATCACACTGCCCCCTCCCTGGGGTTCCCACTCCTTCTCTTCCTCATCCTCCTTTCAGAAGTAACACTATACTAACAACCACTCACCCACCTCTCCTCTCATTCATCCTAACAACACCACAAACCCACAAAGCTAACCTACAAGGCCAGTATTTCATCATAAAAGTTTATGAGGGAAACAGAGCGACAGCAAATACTCTGATATATAGTGATGTACATCTATGGGCATCACAATTACAGTGTTGGGCTTCCCGTAAGAGGCCTCTGCCAATCAAATTGACTTCAGGCTTACACAGTAGGATGGACCTTTCGCTGGGGACACACACGGGCAGGCACACACACACACACACACACACACTCTGATGGTATGAGAAAGAAGTATTTGGATGAGTGTGGAGAGAGGAAGCAGGACGTAGATTGCTGAAGCTGCTCCCCCTTTTTTCCTGCCATTCTCTGTAATTCTTCACTAAAAGTATCCGGCAGAGAAGGCGGCGCATAAACAAACACATTCAGAGGAGAGGGTGGAAGGGAGAAGGAAAGGGAGAGGGAAACAGAGTAAGAGAGAGAGAACAATAGAGAGAAAGAAAAAGAGGGAGACACTGAAAGAAAAAGGGAGATAGAGAGAGTGTGGGGCTGCTCTTTTCCTGGCCAATCCTTTCCTAATTTCCTTTCCCCAGATGCTCCACAGAGGCTCCACTGGCCATGTGATCCACCACAGTAACAGTCACTGCAGAGGCTCCACTGGCCATGTGTCACACAGTAACAGTCACTGGCAGAGCTCCACTGGCCATGTGTCCACACGTAACAGTCAACTGCAGAGGCTCCACTGGCCATGTGTCCACAACAGTAACAGTCACTGGCAGAGGCTCCACTGGCCATGTGTCCACACAGTAACAAGTCACTGGCAGAGGCTCCACTGCACGTGTCCACACGTAACAGTCACTGCAGAGGCTCCACTGGCATGTGTCCACACAAGTAACAGTCACTGCGCAGAGGCTCACTGGCCATTGTCCACACAGTAACAGTCACTGGCAGAGGCTCCACTGCCATGTGTCACACAGTAACAGTCACTGCAGAGGCTCCACTGCATTGTCCACACAGTAACAGTCACTGGCAGAAGCTCCACTGCCATGTGTCCACACAGTAACGTCACTGGCAGAGGCTCCACTGCCATGTGTCCACACAGTAACAGTCACTGGCAGAGGCTCCACTGCCATGTGTCCACCACAGTAACAGTCACTGGCAGAGATGCCTCACTGCCATGTTGTCACACAGTAACAGTCAACTGGCAAAGGCTCCCACTGCCATGGTCCACACGTAACAGTCACTGCAGAGCTCCACTCATGTTACCACACGCAGTAACAGTCACTGCCGAGCTCCACTGCTATGTGTCCAGTATTGGACATACAGTGGGGAAAAAAGTATTTAGTCTGCCACCAATTGTGCAAGTTCTCCCACTTAAAAAGATAGAGCCTGTAATTTTATCATAGGTTCACTTCAACTATGACAGACAAAATGAAAAAAAAATCCAGAATCACATGTATTTTTAATGAATTATTTGCAAATTATGTGAAAATAAGTATTTGGTCAATACAAAAGTTTATCTCAATACTTTGTTTATACCCTTTGTTGCAATGACAGAGGTCAAACGTTTCTTGTAATCTCACAAGGTTTTCACACACTTGTCTGTATTTTGGCCCATTCCTCCATGCAGATCTCCTCTAGGCAGTATGTTTTGGGCTGTTACTGGCAACACGGACTTTCAACTCCCTCCAAAGATTTCTATGGGTTGAGATCTGGAGACTGGCTAGCCACCTCCAGGACCTTGAAATGCTCTTACGAAGCCACTCCTTCGTTGCCCGGCGGTGTTGTTTGGATCATTGTCATGCTGAAAGACCCAGCCACGTTTCATCTTCAATGCCCTTTGCTGATGGAAGGAGTTTTCACTCAAAATCTCATGATACATGGCCCATTCATTCTTTCCTTTACACGGATCAGTCGTCCTGGTCCCTTTTCAGAAAACAGCCCCAAAGCATGTTGTTTCCACCCCCATGCTTCACAGTAGGTATGGTGTCTTTGGATGCAACTCAGCATTCTTGTCCTCCAAACACGACGACGTTGAGTTTTACCAAAAGTTCCATTTTGGTTTCATCTGACCATATGACATTCTCCAATCTTCTTCTGGATCATCCAAATGCTCTCTAGCAAACTTCAGACGGGCCTGTACACGTCTGGCACTGCAGGATTTGAGTCCCTGGCGGCGTAGTGTTACTGATGGTAGGCTTTGTTACTTTGGTCCCAGTCTCTGCAGGTCATTCACTAGGCTCCCCAGTGTTTCTGGGATTTTTGCTCACCGTTCTTGTGATCATTTTGACCCCACGGGTGAGATCTTGCGTGGAGCCCCAGACCGAGGGAGATTATCAATGGTCTTGTATGTCTTCCATTTCCTAATAATTGCTCCCAAGTTGATTTCTCAAACCAAGCTGCTTACCTATTGCAAGATTCAGTCTTCCCAGCCTGGTGCAGGTCTACAATTTGTTTCTGTGTCCTTTGACAGCTCTCTTGATCTGCCATAGTGGAGTTTGAGTGTGACTGTCAACCCTGCAGAAACAGTCACTAATAATCGGCAGAACCCAGAAGATGAGGCAGACACAGCAGTACTAGAGATGGTGGTTTAATAAAAGAACAAGRTCTTCAGGCAAAGAATATAAATCCACAACGTCCAAAATAAAGCCAAGAGGCAAAAAATGGATATCTTCCAAAATACAAAGAAAATCCACAAAGTGGTAAGAACAGCAAGGGAAAAAACAAACCTCAAAAGACTAATCCAAAAATACACAAGAACAAAACCAGAGAACCTCTGGAAAATCCAACAAGAGAAAATATATGTTCACAACAAGGCTGGGGCTGGGTGCTAACATACAAACACTGAGCAAAGAACTGAGGAACACACAGGGTTTAAATACCAACAAGGGAACGACACACAGGTGCAAACAATAATAGAGCAAGGAAAAAACAAAAGGTTCAAAAAAGGTGCAATGGGGACATCTAGTGACAAAAACCAGAACAGTCCTGGCCAAAACCTGACAGTGACTGTTTGAGGTTGTGGACAGGTGTCTTTTATACTGATAACAAGTTCAAACAGGTGCCATTAATACAGGTAACGAGTGGAGGACAGAGGAGCCTCTTAAAGAAGAAGTTACAGGTCTGTGAGAGCCAGAAATGTTGCTTGTTTGTAGGTGACCAAATACTTATTTTCCACCATAATTTGCAAATAAATTCATTAAAAATCCTACAATGTGATTTTCTGGATTTTTTCTCTCATTTTGTCTGTCATAGTTGAAGTGTACCTCATCTTTTTAAGTGGGAGAACTTGCACAATTGGTGGCTGACTAAATACTTTTTTGCCCCACTGTACATACCAGGCTCATGCTTAATGAGAGAAAGGTTGTGAATCTCCTTCTCAGGCCATTTCCTCTTACACATTATTGTACACCCACCCACACACATGCATGTAAACAAATAATTTCTTACATTAGAAGTACTATACACACACACACACCAAACATGCACACATGCACGCACACACACAGTCACATGTGTTTACAGCCACTCATACCCTCGATCACAGACACACGCTTAAATAGCAACAACAGCCACATCTGAACATTCCCTTTGATGTAGACACAGTTTTGCCTTACCATGCGAGTTTGAAGCCTTTCATCAGTGCAAAGAGGAGTGTCTGATGGCCATGGCGTCTTCTCGCCACTGTGCTGCATGCTCATACCACGGCATGCTGGGACAGAGGCTGGCCTCCCGTACCCCGAGAAGGAGAGAGGGATAGAGGGAGGAGTGGATGGACAGATCTGCTCCGGTTGAAGCCTGGGTGATGGTGTGCTCCTGTTCTCTCCTCTCGGCTGGGCTCTCTCCCTGGCTAGAGCAGGCTGAGGCTAGGGATCCGCAGTGTTAAGCACTAGTGCCAGTAGTTCTTTCAACAGCCAGTTGTTCTCCAGCTTAACCGAGAGTGAGGTAGACCGTATTGTGTATACATCATGTGGGCTAACTCACCACATAAACAAACATACACTCAAGAGGATGCCAGTCTCCCCTACACTTGCCAGGTTCCTACTGAGCATGCTCCGTTCTGCTCCCTCCCTCCCTCTCCTCCATCCTCCATCCTCTTCCCTCGATGGCTCACTCGCTCTCCTGCATGAACGAGGCTGCATGGTCCTGGAGATATTGCAATCGTTTTACGCTTCCTCGTCAGACCCAGAGGTAATCAGTGTCAGCAGTTTGACCTCTTAATCTATTAATACAAGGCACAGTGTGCACTGAGGTATTCTGTCTGTCTGTCTGTCTGTCTGTCTGTCTGTCTGGACCAGAAGTCCAACTGGGGACATTTTGTTAGTCCCCACAAGGTCAAATTCTATTTCTAGGGGGTTTAGGGTTTTTCGTAAAAAAGCATGCTTCACTCATGCTGCCAAACATACCCTCGTAAAACTGACTRTCCTACCGATCCTTGACTTTGGCGATGTCATTTACAAAATAGCCTCCAACACTCTACTCAGGAAACTGGATGCAGTCTATCACAGTGCCATCCGTTTTGCCAAAGCCAAAGCGACCTGTATGCTCTCGTTGGCTGGCCCTCGCTTCATATTCGTCGCCAAACCCACTGGCTCCAGGTCATCTATAAGTCTTTGCTAGGTAAAGCCCTGCCTTATCTCAGCTCACTGGTCACCATAGCAGCAACCACCCATAGCACGTGCTCCAGCAGGTATATTTCACTGGTCACCCCCAAAGCCAATTCCTCCTTCGGCCGCCTTTCCTTCCAGTTCTCTGCTGCCAATGACTGGAACGAACTGCAAAATTCACTGAAGCTGGAGACTCATATCTCCCTCACTAGCTTTAAGCATCAGCTGTCAGAGCAGCTCACAGATCACTGGACCTGTACATAGCCCATCTATAAATAGCCCATCCAACTACCTCATCCCCATACCGTTAAGTATCTCTACTTGCACACATCTATCACTCCAGTGTTTAATTGCTATATTGTAATTATTTCGCCACTATGGCTTATTTATTGCCTTCCCTCCCTTATCCTACCTCATCTGCACACACTGTATATATACTTTTTCTATTGTATTATGTTTGTTTATTCCATGTGCAACTCTGTGTTGTTGTTTGTGTCGCACTGCTTTGCTAAATCTTGGCCAGGTCGGTGTTGTAAATGAGAACTTGTTCTCAACTAGCCTACCTGGTTAAATAAAGGTGAAATATATATATTTTTAAAGGTTCGAATTAGTGTTAGGATTAGGTTTAGGAGCTAGGGTCAGTTTTAGGGTTAGGTTTAAGGTAAGAGTACGGGTTATGGAAAATAGGATTTTGAATGGGACTGAATTGTGTGTCCCCACAAGGTTAGCTGTACAAGACTGTGTGTGTATGTGTGTGTGTGCTTACATATGGGAACATATTTTGTGAGAGGGTTGACATGTTTTGCCATGGGTTTTGTCATGGATGTTCTTTTCACAACACATTGAGAACATTAAAGGTATTATACATGGGGAGGTGAGGAGGCTATATCACTTCCTGAAGCTACTGGGCATTAGTGTCACCAAGCCCCTTCTCCATGCCCCCTTAAAGACAACACTCTCCAAACACAGTAGGCAACTAAACCACAGGCACTGACTGGGTCAGAGTGCATCACATTCCCCCGTTGGAATCACCTTAGAGGGCACACATTACACCTCATTAAGACAGCTAATGCAGCTATCACTAATGTTAACCACTCTCCATGTCTGTTACCACAACCCAGACCTTTACTGACTCTCTAGCTTATTACACTAGGTAGGTAGAATTACAGCAGAATACATATAACACAAATTCAATCATGTGTATTCATTGTACTAATATATAAGTGGGATTCATTAGGGAATTATGGGGTGAAACAAAGCACTTGTCAACACGGCAGACTAGGCCTACTTAAAATAGTTAAATGACATGTTTTTTCATTTTCATGTCTCTGACACTCCTCGTGCTCTGTGGATGCACCTCCCTCGTGAGAGTGAGTTTAAGAAGCAAGCAAGCGATTTGATAAAGGAAGGAAGGAGGGAGGGACACAGGGTGTGAAAGGAGGGTGAGATCATATTAAAGTTCTGGTGACCAGAATAAGCCTGGCAGAGATCCAACTCAGAGTCAGACCCGTGATAAATCTGCTGCTCCATCCACATCAGCAGAGAGAGAGAGCCTGCTGCTGAGTCACTGTCCCTCACTTCCTTCACTCCCCCCCCCCCCACCCCCCCCCCCCCCCCATTCCGGTGGGCCTGAGAGGGAGACCGAACAGAGGGGCTCACAGAATTATATAAATTACACTCCAAATTGTCAGATTCCAACAAGATGCTGAGCATGCCAAAACATCTTCCAGAGATGTGATAAGACATCTCTAGTCACACTATCACAGACATGAGTTTAGTCACTGTTACTAACCGTCTACCACCCAGTACTCAACCCTGCACCTTAAACACTGCTTCCATATGTACACTGAACAAAAATATAAACGCAACGTGTAAAGTGTTGGACCCATGTTTCATGAGCTGAAACAAAAGATCTCATACATTTTCCATACACACACATTTTCCATACACACATTTCTCTCAAATGTCATGCACAACTTTGTTTACATCCCTTTTAGGGAGAACTTCTCCTTTGCCAAGATAATCCATCCACCTGACAGGTGTCAAGAAACAAGAAACTGATTAAACAGCATGATCATTACACAGTTGCACGTTGTGCTGGGGACAATAAAAGCCCACTCTAAAAAGTTAAGTTTTGTCACACAACATAATGCCACACGTCTCTGGGATGCTTTGGATCGTTCCAGTTTCCACCAATATCCAGCAACCATTGAAGAGGAGTGGAACAACATTCCACAGGCCACAATCAACAGCCTAATAAACTCTATGCGAAGGAGATGTGCATGAGGCAAATGGTGGTCACACCAGATATTGACTGGTTTTCTAATACACACCCCTACCTTTTTTTAAGGTATCTGTGACCAACAGATGCATATCTTTATTCCCAGTCATGTGAAATCCATAGATTAGGGCCTAATGAAACAGTTCATTCAGCCTAATTTACTGCCTTTAAAAAAACATAGCTAATGTGGCTGAATTGCTTAAACAAATGTGGTTTCTACAGACAATTAAGATGTACAAACTACAGCATAAGGGGATGACGTAATTTCGATAAGACATTAGTGAGCGAGCTAGGACGTAGTCAATATAGCTATTTGTTCAGCACTTTTGAAATGTACAGCAACATAATTCAGAACATGGGCCATTCTTACAGTATTCTCCCTGTACACCAAGTCAGAACCGTAGGATAAATAAAGGGGGCATATAAGCAGACAATGAAAGCTCTTATAATATTCAATGATGCCATTTCTCTAAAACAGGTTATAGGCTACATGTGCACCACCAAGTCAGAACAGTAGGCGRAATTAAGAGGGAAGAATTGACCAAATTATTAGGACGAGGCACATGGGCTACTAATAGCGTACTACACAATGTACACTTAGTATTACTTTCTTAGCTACAGTATACATACAGTGGCAAGAAAAAGTATGTSAACCCTTAGGAAATACCTGGATTTCTGCATAAATTGGTCATAAAATTTTATCTGATCATCTAGATCACAACAATAGACAAACACAGTCTGCTTAAACTAATAACACAAACAATTATACGTTTTCTTGTCTTAATTGAACACACCGTGTAAACATTCACAGTGCAGCGTGGGAAAAGTATGTGAACCCATGGTTTTAATAACTGGTTGACCCTCCTTTGGCAGCAATAACCTCAACCAAACGTTTTCTGTAGTTGAGGATCAGACCTGCACAACGGTCAGGAGGAATTTTGGACCATTTCTCTTTACAAAACKGTTTCAGTTCAGCAATATTCTTGGGATGTCTGGTGTGAACTGCTCTCGTGGTCATGCCACAGCATCTCAATCGGGTTGAGGYCAGGACTCTGACTGGGTCACTCCAGAAGGTGTATTTTCTTCTGTTGAAGCCATTCTGTTGTTAATGTACTTCTGTATTTTGGGTTGTTGTCCTGTTGCATCACCCAACTTCTGTTGAGCTTCAATTGGCAGACAGATAGCCTAATATTCTCCTGTAAAATGTCTTGATAAACTTGGGAATTCATTTTTCTGTCAATGATAGCAAGCTGTCCAGGCCCTTAGGCAGCACCAAACCATGATGCTCCCTCCACCATACTTTACAGTTGGGATGAGGATTTGATGTTGATGTGCTGTGCCTTTTTATCTCCACACATAGTGTTGTGTGTTCCTTCCAAACAACTCAACTGTAGTTTCCATCCAGGTGCACTTTTGCAAACTTCAGACGTGCAGCAATGTTTTCTTTTTGGACAGCAGTGGCTTCTTCCGTGGTGTCCTCCCATGAACACCATTCTTGTTTAGTGTTTTACGCATTGTAGACTCGTCAACAGAGATGTTAGCATGTTCCAGAGATTTCTGTAAGTCTTTAGCTGACACTCTAGGATTCTTCTTAACCTCATTGAGCATTCTGTGCTGTGCTCTTGCAGTCATCTTTGCAGGACAGCCACTCCTAGGGAGAGTAGCAACAGTGCTGAACTTTCTCCATKTATAGACAATTTGTCTTACCGTGGACTGATGAACATCAAGGCTTTTAGAGATACTTTTGTAACCCTTTCCAGCTTCATGCAAGTCAACAATTCGTAATCTTAGGTCTTCTGAGATCTCTTTTGTTCGAGGCATGGTTCACATCAGGCAATGCTTCTTGTGAATAGCAAACTCAAATTTTGTGGGTGTTTTTTGTAGGGCAAGGCAGCTTTAACCAACTTCTCCAATCTCGTCTCATTGATTGGACTCCAGGTTARCTGACTCCTGACTCCAATTAGCTTTTGGAGAAGTCATTAGCCTAGGGGTTCACATACTTTTTTCAACCTACACTGTGAATGTTTAAATTATGTTTTCAATATAGACAAGAAAAATACAAGAATTTGTGTGTTATTAGTTTAAGCACACTGTGTTTGTCGATTGTTGTGACTTAGATGAAGATCAGATCAAATTTGATGACCAATTTATGCAGAAATCCAGGTAATTACAAAGGGTTCACATACTTTTTCTTGCTACTGTATCTCCCTGGCATATTACATMATTTATGCAGCAGAATACAATACAATGGAATAAACACATTTTTGGATTCACCTTGTTGTGCTGTGCTCACATTAACAGGTCCTTCGTGGGCAAATTCTGTCATCAAACTTCGTCATCAAAGTCTGGCATTTTCTGAATTTATGGCACTCTCCAGACAACTGGGAACTCGAAAAAAACAAGATGAAATCATGACGACGTCAGTGATCTTCAGGTTGTAGCTCTAGAAAGAGGCCTGGGTTCCAAAGGGTTCACTGACTGAGCTTGGAAAAGAGACCCTTAAACCCAGACTTGGGATCACATAGCCACTCCACTGAATAGCAGGCTAGCGATTGCTTTGCAATGCTAGGGATTGCTTAGCCACTAATATCTTCCAAACCACTCATTGTTGAATTTCTCTTCATTATTTCTCTTCATATGACATGGATTAAAAATAATGTGCCAGTAGATTGTCAACTTGATTTATGATGACTGCTAGCTTGCTAGCTAAGATTTTGAAAGTATGATTTTAAATCCATTTTAGAATAAGGATGTAACGTAACAAAATGTGGAAAAAGTCAAGGGGACTGAATACYTTCCCGAATGCACTGTATTTATATAGTGTATTGTAGGTATTACTGTACTGTTGGAGCTAGGAACATAACAATTTCGCTATATAAAATCTGCATCAAATATGTACGCAATCAATAAAATGTCATTTGATTTGACAAAGCATGGACAAAATACATTGTCTATAGCTTCAGTGCCAGTCCTGACCCTCCTTGTGTGCTATAGCTGATGAGAAAGGATAGAACAGTGGAGGGGGCATCGACTCAGATTAACTCGCACAGCAGGACAATACATTACTCCATACCCAGTTCCTTTATGGAATACCAAAGAGAAAGATGAACCACTACCAAAGAGACGTATACTTGAGGTCTGAGATGTTTTCCCAGATAAACGATACCCAGAGGCACTGGGCTCCACAGTAACAGAGTGACACAAACGACCACAATGTCTTCCACTCCACATGATGTTTCTGGAAACCAGCAGAATTTTCAGCAATGACACGACACTTTTCTCTTGCCCAGTGTCTTTGTGTCAAATGAACATAGTTATTGTGTCCTGCCTGTGAAGAACGCTTCCATGAACCAATAATGACGCAAAACCTCTTGTTGCTCTAACGATGTCATCAGACTAATGAATGTAATCAACTGCACTGGCCATCTATGGGCATTGAGGAGGTAGCTCAGGTGGCCTTTTACAGTATGATGTTTTTAGGATGTTGTGTCTAGTTTTCTGCATGTTGTTGGGCTAAGTCAGTGCTTACTATAACTGGTTTAATATTTATTCATTTATTTTCACTAGTTAGTTTTATCCAGTGACTGTTCTTTTGATGTTGAGATGATTTCAGCCCTTGCTGTTCTTCTGCACTGTACAGAATGCAACAGGAGGATGCTGTGGAGGTTTGTCTTTGAGGCTGAGCTCCAGCGTAGTAGCAGGTGGGTGCTGAATGGACAGCTCCCTGTAGGAGAGAAAGCCTGTCTCCCTGTAGGCGAGAAAAGCCTGTCTCCTGTAGGAGAGAAAGCCTGTCCTCCTGTGGAGAGAAAGCCTTACCTTAACCAAACCCTTAACCTAATTTAAAACAAATCTGAAATGAAATAGCCCTCCACTGAATAGCAGGCTTTGCTTAGCCACTAATTCTTCCAAACCACTCATTGTTAAATTTCTCTTCATTATTTCTCTTCATATGACAAGGATTAAAAATAATGTGCCAGTAGATTGTCAACTTGATTTATGATGACGGCTAGCTTGCTAGCTAAGATTTTGAAAGTATGATTTTAAATCCATTTTCGAATTTTTACCTTTATTTAACTAGGCAAGTCAGTTAAGAACAAATTCTTACTTTCAATGACGGCCTAGGAACAGTGGGTTAACTGCCTTGTTCAGGGGCAGAACGACAGATTTTGTACCTTGTCAGCTCGGGGATTCAATCTTGCAACCTTTTGGTTACTAGTCCAACGCTCTAACCACTAGGCTACGCTGCCGCCCCAGAATAAGGATGTAACATAACAAAATGTGGAAAAAGTCAAGGGGACTGAATACTTTCCCGAATGCACTGTATTTATATTCCGGAGTCTGACACGGCTCGTTCTAATATTTCTAAATTCCTTTATTTTTCTTTTGGGGATTTGAGTGTATTGTAGGTATTACTGTACTGTTGGAGCTAGGAACATAATCATTTCGCTATATAAAATCTGCAACAATTATGTACGCAATCAACAAAATGTCATTTGATTTGACAAAGCATGGACAAAATACATTGTCTATAGCTTCAGTGCCAGTCCTGACCCTCCTTGTGTGCTATAGCTGATGCAGAAGGATAGAACAGTGAGGGGGCCATCAACTCAGATTAACTCACACAGCAGGACAATACATTACTCATACCCAGTTCCTTTATAGAATACCAAAGAGAAAGATGAACCACTACCAAAGACATTGTGATGAATGGACAGCTCCCTGTAGGAGAGAAAGCCTGTCAGGCGGGCAAGATTATAAGGAGACTACTGACCTGCAAACGATCTAACCTAACCTTACCTTAACCAAACCCTTAACCTAATTTAAAAACAAATCTGAAATATAATATGGGTTTGCAGGTTGGAGTGTCCGTATAGCCTTTTCCTTGTCAGGCAGCTGGGACAGATTTGTCCGTCTCTCATCAACACCCACTGCTGACTGCACTACACCAGCAGCAACACTGACTATTAAAGGTTTGTGCCATTAAATAACCTCTATCACAGGAATTTAGAATTATAATTATGTCAGTAGAAAGAAAAATGGTATGCATTTTTTAAAATATATATACTGTATATATATATTTTTTAAAGAACAGCAATGTCAGCTTGTAGTGGCTGTAGATCAGGACATACATTTGTAGTTTCAGTATATCTCTTACATTTATTATGTCATCTCAGTACATTTATTATGTCTTCTCAGTACATTTTATTATGTCATCTCCAAGTACAATTTATTATGTCTTCTCAGTACATTTATTATGTCTTCTCAGTACATTTATTATGTCTTCTCAGTACATTTATTATGTCTTCTCAGTACATTTATTATGTCATCTCAGTACATTTATTATGTCATCTCAGTACATTTATTATGTCACTGTTATGCGAGTCAGCAGCAAGACACTCACATGATTTGTGTAACTATTTCAAATGTCCCGAGTCCAAATCCAGCCCAGACTTTTTATTTGTTCCTAAGAATAGTATTTCTAGCTAATCTGCATTAATTCCACACTGTGGTGTGGTGTGTGGGATGGGATGTCTATTTTCTTCTGTCAGGCAGGCCAGAGATCCTATTGTGCTGCCTGCTGGGAGTCTCTCCCTAGGACCATATTTATGGTCACAGTTTTTTTCAGACACGTATAGGTTGACCACTGCCAGCCAATCAGACTACTATGGGCGATCAGGTGACTGAGTGCTGTCACATTTGTTTACCGTCAGACCGACCAGGGAAAATGTGTCCACGCTCGCCAATGCCAACCCCACAGTCGCACATGGCCAATGAGTAGGGACACAGAGCTGTAATGGCCCTACTGTCACAACCACGCACACCTGATGTAATCCACATGGACAATCTAACACACATACAGTTCAAGAGTTTAAATACTATGGGATTAGCCAGCCCAGACATAACCAAAACACCACAGGGCAGAAACAATGGCCAAGTCAAGGAAACACTTTTCTCAAAAGTTAAAAGAGAGATCTGATCATGCTCTGGCTCCACCATAAATAAAATCACAAAGTACATTAAAGCACTCATTAAAAACACAGCCGCTTCCTGCTTCTGCCGCAGCAAGGGAAGCAGGACCAAAATAGACAGGCTCTCACACCAAATCCCCAACACACAGAATTAATACCAGAACAAAAAAAGGAGAGGAGAGGGGTGGGCCAGGGAACAGACTGTTTGGATGCATAAAGAAACCAATAGACTCCAACATAGCCAGTCGAGTAAAAACATTTACGTTTCCAGACACCATGACTGACAAAGGAACTCTTGCTGTCTGTTGACTGTGATGACGGACAGAGAAAGAGAAAACAGACTTGATGCGAGTGCAACAGGGTATCAAACACACCTCTGTTAGTGCGTGGTGGGGTCAAATGGAGGGGATAGTAAGTGATGTGACAATGACAAACAACTTGTAGGTTGTAGTGAACAGGAGCAGTGTTCTGCCACAGTGAGAGATGGGTTGTGCTATCCGGGAACCTTGGAACATCCCTACCCTAAACCCTAACCCCTACCATAACCTTAAGCATAACCCTTACCTTACCCTAACCTTAACCCCTTACCTTAATAATTTATAATTTTTACTAAAATGGGGGTAAAGTCAGAGTTGGGACATCTCAAGGATCTCACTTAGACTTTCCRTGAGAGATGTGCTCCTGTACCCTTACAGTATATCAATGACTCAACCCAAGATGGGCCCTGAATGCTAAAAGTAGTGGCAGCTGTGTTAGCTCCAGGAAGGGATGTCATATGGTGTGGTGAGGACTGGAGGATTGTGTTCTGCTCTCTTCAGGTTTAGTCAGCATTCTATTCTATTCTGTATGGCTGTGACCTCACTGGTGATGCTCACAGGCTATGTGGACAGTCTCCCAGGGCCTGTCTGTACTACAGTATTGTATTTACAGTACTGTACCCACTACTTGTCCCTAACTTCGTCCTTCAATACTTGACTTATTCATCTCTGCAGTGGACATACAGGTAACTGCCAAAACAAAGTATATTGAAAGCAGGTGCTTCCACACAGGTGTGGTTCTTGAGTTAATTAAGCAATTAATACATCACATCATGCTTAGAGTCATGTAGAAAAATAACCAGTTGCCCATTATTTTGGCTACAAGAGGAGATCTCAGTGACTTTGAAAGAGGGGTCTCAAATGAGCATAGATGGTTTAAAGTGTGTGTGTGTGTGTGTGTGTGTGTGTGTGTGTGTGTGTGTGTGTGTGTGTGTGTGTGTGTGTGTGTGTGTGTGTGTGTGTGTGTGTGTGTGTGTGTGTGTGAGCCACCAGATCACAACCCAATCATACACTTATGGTAGATTCTGGAGTGGCGCCTGAGACAGTGTTTTCCACCACCATCAACAAAACACCAAATTATGGAATGTATCGTGGAACAATGGTGTCGCATCCCTCCAATAGAGTTTCAGACAATTGTAGAATCTATGCCAAGGTGCATTGACACTGTTCTGGTGGATCTGGTGGCTCGTGGTGACCATACGCCCTATTAAGACACTTTATGTTGGTGTTTCCTTTATTTTGGCAGTTACCTGCACATATGAGCCAGGTTATCGTTACTCATTGTATATTTATTCCTTTTTCCATTTTTCTCTCTGAATTGTTGGGAAGGGCCTGTAAGTAAACATTTCACTGTTAGTCTACACCTGTTGTTTACTAATCATGTGACAAATAAAATGTGATTTGATTGTGCCTTTCTTCTAATAAAGCTGGGAAACATAGCACCAGACGGACATTATTAATACTCACCCCTACTCTTTAATACAAAAAAAAAGTCAATTGCACATTGGAGTATTAAATCCTTTCCAAATGGATAAAACTGTACACAACAGTGATGCTTGCTGTGCTGAGTGTAGTCACAGCATCATGACGTAACCTTTACCCTCTATTCTCATAACAACTGAATGCCCATGTGCATGCATGGTGAGATCAACTTCAGCTTCAGGCCTCTTTTCTGTTTATAGCTCTGTGTTCAGATGCAAACCACTGGAGGTTTGCATCTGAACTGGAGGTGTCCTTACAAACCCGTATCCTTACAAACCCGTATCCTTACAAACCCGTATCCTTACAAACCCGTATCCTTACAAACCACACTTCCTGGTGGAGGAAGGTATTATTAAGGTCGAGGCTGCGTGACCAGATCGAACTACCCGTCCCCCCAGGACACCTCTTCCCCATAGCTAAACGTGTTACTTTACGCACCACATTCTTCACCCTCCCTATTTCTTCACGATTCCCACTTCACTCACCCTCTTCTAAACCTTTCCTATCAGTGACACATGACGATTTACATCTCTGCCTCATATTTCTGAACAGCTGAAATAAAAACCTTGAGGAGATACGAACAAACATTCCAAGAGCAAAACAAACATTCTGTATTTTTCCAGACCCCAGAAAGAATACTCTGTTGCAATAGAGATGAATGGGACGCATCACTATCAAAGTCAGGAGTAATTTGCCTGCTGTTTGAAGGCCATATGTGGACCTTGCCTGCTGTTTTCATTCAAACACACACACACACACACACCTTTTCATCAGTTTACTGTTGGTTGTCATGCCACAAAACCCCACAAGACATTCAAGGATGGAACTTGAGTTATTTTGAGCTGAGCAGATGATCCACGCCACTCACTGTGAAAAAGCAGCATCTTTTAACAAACTTCCACAAAACAGCCTTGCAGCCCCAAACATCTCATTCCAGAAACCTACAAAGAGATAGAAAACATCCTTCTACAATCCCACCTCAGATAATGAAAATAATTGANACACACACACACACACACACACACACACACACACAAAGGCTTTTTCATCTGTTTACTGTTAGTTGTCATGCCACAAAACCCCACAAGGCATTCAAGGATGGCACTTGAGCTATTTTGAGCTGAGCAGATGATCCACGCCACTCACTATGAAAAAGCAGCATCATTTACCAAAGCTTCCAGAAAACAGCCTTGCACGCCCAAACTTCACATTCCAAAAACCTACAAAGAGATAGAGTACATCCTCTACAATCCGACCTCAGGGGATGAATTGATGGAAAGCTGAGATTACATCATCATCAGGTCGTGTACCACAGTGTACTCTGATGGACATCAGAAACTGACACAAACAACACATATTACATAGCTCTGCTTGCGTAATCTCAGAGGTGATCTATTACCCCAATGGTTTGACATATTTGGTTGCGTTTCCTTGTTTGACAAATCCACCGGTACAATTGGAGTGGGGCGAATGCACCAATGCAACTCAGGTAAAGCTGTTAAAATACATCTAGCCTGGATCTAGTTTTAGGATACAGCTATCCTGTTCCTTAGGGACATACAATACAGTACAGTAGTGGGCCACCTCTGGATCAGCTAACCAGGGTGACTGTGCAGACAGTACAGTGCAGTGCAGAGCACACTGGAGCCATGGTGACTGTCCCTATACAATACAATGCTGACAGAGACCTGATAGACCATGTGCTTGCAGGAAACGACAAGTGGCAGCAACTCTAGTACAGTATTTAATGAGACTGTGATATGTGAAGACTGACGAGCCATTGGGTCAACACAGTGCCAGGGCAGTCAGGGCATTCACACCCTATGGAGAGTGCCCCCTCTGGTGGTATTCCTGAATATAGTTACAGCTGAGTGAAGTGTTTTATCTGGGTAGGATATACATTATAAGCAGTACAGTATGAATGGTGCAATATTAAAGGCTTTGATTTGAGTGTTTTTAAACAAACTACAGTACTTGTGTCTGTTTATTGAATACAGTATATCCTACCTTTGTGGTCTCCATATCAGTTTCTTCCACTTCCTCTGCTTGGCCTATCAGTAGAGAAGAAGGTGTGAGACTTTAATATGGCTGAGGAAACAAGACATGGGGTTGCACACAGGAGAATTACCATGATGCCTAACTCCAAGCATGCCACCGGGCGGGGGTGGGAGCACTGTGAGAGCTCTGTCAGTTCACCACAGCCCACTGGCGGGGAGTCAGTATCTGTATACCTGGTCCTCTGAGGAACAACATACAGCAGAACCCCCATTATCAAAGGAGGCCCAGGCTAGCAGACGCCTGAGGATATGAACATTGTCCCTGTCTGGCTTTGCTCAACGTGATGAAGAGCAGCATGATCTTTCAATGCTGAGGATGATGCGTGCTCTGTTCTGCTATTATCATATTATTATAAAGAGTRTGTGTGGAGAGTGGCATAAGAGAAAGACAGGCTTCATTCAGATTACAATAATAGAGTCAACTCTGTGATATCTACTTAGGCTAGGATAACTCTATTATTTTGATCTAACTCATTTAGAGCTACTGGTTTACCAAGGGATGGTGAAAATGTTAAACCCATATAGGGGGAAAGCCCTGCCTCTCTCCAGTGCCCACTGACTACAGGGAACACAGACAAAACAATCAYCCAAGGCCATGGAGTGATGATGTGCGTGGGAGGCCAGTGGCTCATCTTCCAGGCCCCTCTCTTCCACCAGTGACTCAACATGCAGCCCTGTGCCCACCTCCTATGAATCACTCTGTTCGGCGGCCCTTAGTTCATTCTATCAATTCATATCCTCAGAGGGTGAGAGTCTTACATTACTGGATTCCACTCACTAGGCAGACTCATAACTTCCCACTCTCTCACTTATGTGTGAAAGTGGGCTTCCCGGCACCCATTAAAGTGGTTCCCTGAGCTTGGCTGGCTGATGATTTTCCCTCAAACCCACGCTTGTTATTTAAGGCTGAATTCATTCATCTGAATTCTTTACAGAAAAAAATCTTACATTTGGCTCAATTTTCCTGAGAGATATTGTTAAATTTGGTGGCTTCAAACAGATTACATATTCTACCATCTGCTTTGGTTGATCTGTCTCTCCATACCCTCACAGCTCCCTCTGACAAGTGCCAGACCTCCAGGACTTTCATCCCACGAGTAGGCAGAGTGACAGAGACCCATGCCCTCAGAGAGCTGGCCCCTCTGGGGTAGTGACATTGAACCAGGGTCTTCCTATCTCCCCACCCCTGGGCTAGAGGTGGACTGCCCTAGATTGATTAATATATGGCACCTTTAGGCCAGCTTGGGAGAAATCTATCACGTCTGGACAGATAGGATACAGATCACACCTCTTGATTTATGCAGTCTTGGAGAGACCTCCCAAAAAGAGGGATGGGATGAAGAAGAGAGGGATATTTTTTTAAATTAATTTAGGTTCTGCATGTCCTCTTTGAACACATCTGCCAGTCGACAGTTCTCTGTAGTTCTGCAGTATCCCTGGTAAGTTACCCACGTGGGCCTGCAGCGTTTTCATCACCAGCCCACCGCTACTCCACAATTAAGGATCTAACTTAATTACCTAACTGGGTATTGGACAGATGGACTCTGCTCATAATGATGGGTACATGAGTGCTTGTACGCAGTACAATTAGCATTCAGTAGCTTGTCTGCTGATGTGGTGAGATGCAGGTGTTTACAGTGCCTAAGCAGCAGGACAGATTCACTAATGATCGTAACAGAATTACAGCCAGTCACCAGAGGTCTGATGATTAGTCAGCACGTCACAGCACAGCAGCTCAAGTTCAGGTCTACCTGCAGACACATGGTCGAATGGATGTGTAAGGATGGATCAGTGAGGGGAAAACATTAGTACAAAATGTACAGTTCCCTATTGGTGACAGAGATGAGAGACAAAGTACCAGCCATATCATTAATACACCAGTTGAGACCACTGAGTGTCTAGCTGGGTAACTAGCCTCACCTGTGTAGGGAGATGTCAGGTGAGACAGATGCCCACCCAGCATGTAGCAGGAGCTGTTTAAACCCTGTGAGACTGTGACTGATATACTTTCTGACTGGTTTGTTTGTGTTTAATAAATCAGCCTCCATGTGGGAGATCAAACTGTTACTGTTGGAAACTGTACATCTTAAAATAGTCTTAAAAAATCTAAAAACCAAGACACTTGTAAACACATATAGTATTATGTGTGTCAGAGAAACCCCTCTTGGTAAACTGGTTAACTTGGACCAATCTATTACCTCCAGAATGATCATACTCCATGTTGCAGTAATGGTGGACTGAGGTGGGCTTCTCCTAATAGCCCTCTGTGTGCTCATTAGTGACAAGCATTCACAGTAATGGTGGACTGAGGTGGGCTTCTCCTAATAGCCCTCTATGTGCTCATATAGTGACAAGCATTCACAGTAATGGTGACTAGGTGGGCTTCTCCTAATAGCCCTCTTATGTGCTCATTAGTGACAAGCATTCACAGTAATGGTGGACTGAGGTGGGCTTCTCCTAATAGCCCTCTATGTGCTCATTAGTGACAAGCATTCACAGTAATGGTGGACTGAGGTGGGCTTCTCCTAATAGCCCTCTATGTGCTCATTAGTGACAAGCATTCACAGTAATGTGGACTGAGGTGGGCTTCTCCTAATAGCCCTCTATGTGCTCATTAGTGACAAGCATTCACAGTAATGGTGGACTGAGTGGGCTTCTCCTAATAGGCCCTCTATGTGCTCATTAGTGACAAGCATTCACAGTAATTGAAAAGAGACAAAGAGAGTTACGCAAGGATAGCAGAAAATGATCTGTCGGGTATTCATCACTGTGGGGTTACAGGGAGTGCCCGCAGTCCGCACTGGGTTCTCAGCTTTACAGGGAACATAAATCTAGCCAAATTACCCCTAATGGAGCCGACTGAGGAGCACAGATCCCAGTACAGATTTGGGAGGCCCATAGGCCGGCTGGAAGATCCCTATACTCCACTGAAGGTCTTAAACAATTATAAACATCTATAATTGTCTAATGTTCTGTAGTGATTTAAGCTACTGTCTGCTAACTGGAGTGTCGATCTGATTATGTTACATATATAGGTGTTGTAACGAAGGRTCAAATTCCACATACTGTATTATGTTTGTTATGAAGTGCTTAGGGAAGGAAACTGGGGCTGTTGAAACTGTTGCAGGAGGTTAATTGGATATTGAAACAAAATGCAAGAACAAAGATTAGAGAAGTCAATGTCACCATCAGCAGAAAAAACGTCTTAAAGGCCCAGCGCAGTCAAAAACGTTTTATATATTGTGAACATGATGATAATGCCCTTTTTTATAACAGCTGTTTGAAAAGGTCACCTGAAATTAGAGCCAGTTTTGGTGGGATGGAATTTTGGCCTACCTGGTGACATCACCAGGCAGTAAATTTGTTAATACACCAGTAAGAAAGAGCGTTACAAACCTCTCTGCCAATAACAGATCGTTTTTAATTTCCCCCTCCTCACTCAGACCACCCCAAACAGTCCATTTTAACTGAAAACAATCACAGTAAGGTACKTAAATGTTACCCAGAAATGATTTGATATTGAGATAAAAACAGCTGCATTGGACCTTTAACACAGCAGTTTTACTCACATCTCACTTTCTTAGAAAATGGAAAGTAGAAAGTGGAATACACTTTTATACACGTAAGATGTCAACCTCATATGAAGAGACCACATTCTATTAACAGAGGAAATACTGTAGGAGCAGAACAGACTCATTTTACATGTGGTACAAGACTATAGGTAAAAACTTGATAAGAATAGAGACAAAAGAACCTGACCTTGTTTTTGTGCATGGTGAACAGACAACACCATGCTGTCCCTTCGCCTGGCTCTCATGGCSTCGCCCGCTCTGCTCTCTGTCCCACTGTGTCTCTCTGTCAGCCTCAGTCTGTCACAACACTACTGGCCTGCTATGTCATCCTCCCGGCACCCACGAGTACAATCACCASATCCCCTCTCACACAACACACCCAAGCTCTAACAAAGACAGCTCAAGTCTCATGCCAGCATAAAATGTGATGTCTAACGTAGACAGCAAACGTCTCAGTAGGTTGGTCTTCTGAGAAGCATTAAAACCTACATCAAGTCCAAAGAGTTAAGGTTGAGTGACTCAAATGCTTCCATTATAACCATCAAAGTAAAAATGTAACACACAACATCCGACTCTCATCTTCTGCATTGAATTCCATATGGTTAATAAAAATGTTAAGCTATTTCCTGTAAAATTCTCCAGTAAAGAGGTAGTTTCCTGCTCAGATCAGGTGCTCTATTGGTAACGTTACATTTCTACAGTACCTCTCCTCCACATATGCTGCTGCTGCTGCTCTCAGCTGTGTGTGGATGAGCAGTTGTATGGAGGAGGATGGGTAAACGCTCTGATTGGTTGGCTTGGCATGGTGTGTGTGTGTGTGTGTGTGTGTGTGTGTGTGTGTGTGTGTGTGTGTGTGTGGTTGTGTGTGAAGGTCCTGGGTAGGCTCACAGAGATGTGGTTACCTGGCAAGGGTGGTCTTCCTTCTCTGCTCTCCTCTCTCTCAATCTTTCTCGGTCTCCCTCTCCTTTCTCTTTCGCCCGTCCTTTCTCTCTCTAGGTGCTGTAGGAGCTGCGAGACATGCGTTAGCAGCTCAAGTTGCTCTAGACTGGAGCCTAGCGGCATCTATGTGAATAGGCATATCAGCACTTCTCTCCACTGCACGGAGAGATTGAGAGAGAGAGAGGGGAGAGCAAGAAGGGGGAGGAGGAGTGCAGCTGCGTCATGACCTCACAGTATCTCCTACAGACATAGCTGCCCTGCCCTGTCCCTGACCCAGATTTATCAGTCATCCATTATCACGTCATCATTTAAAATCCCAAATCATCATCATTATCGTATCATTGGCATCATCATCGCTATCATCATAACTGTTATCACCATGATCATAATCATCTTCATCATTATATAGCTCAGTGACAAACATTAGTGAATGTCACCTCATAAAATCAAAGATGGAGTACTGCAACTACTGTATAAATGGACTCTTTACAAGGTGCAATATTATTTGAAAAAATATTCACCTAACTCCCCTCTGCAACAATTTGTCAATTTTCTGTAAATTATTTATTCATTTTGTTTACTCCAGGGCTCCCTAACAGAGTAAAGAGGAGGATCAGGTTTCACAAAGTGAAGGGGGAATAGGTAATGTCTCACCCCACGGACGGAGGGATGAATCAACGATCTACCGATTGAAAGGCGGAAGAAAAACGATGTGAGAAATCTATTCCATTGAGGAATAAATGGATAACGCCTCACAAGCACTGAATGAATAACTTTACAGTCCATTTAGCTGAACCTGCGTGGTGCTAATACATACGATATTCACAAGCTGTGTAACAGGAGGCAATTGACCAATAACTTCACATAGGCTACCTCTGGTATATAAGCAGAATGTATTTTATTTAAGAGAATGTGCGAACAGTTTTACTGTCATTACCATTGGTAACACCCTTGTATTTTTATGTTTTCCTTCGAAATACCCCAATTAACACCCAAATACCCCAATTAAATACCCCAGTTACTACGCAGCGAAACCTATATCACGACTCAAGTCAACATCTTTTTATTTTAGTCCTGAAAAGTGCAGGTTTAAACAGTTTTTAGACACAACACATCCACACTTTGGCCAACTAAATGGATTTCTGCATGTATTACTTACAGTGGCCAATACAACCAACAACATACTGATCGCAAGTCATCATTGTGTGAATCATGACCACCAGGGCATTAGCACTCCAGTCTTCTGGTCTCAGTGCAGGGTAAATACCCTGTTGACCACAGAACCCAGAGCTCTACTGCACAGCCTAGGAAGATAGAAGGCACTTCCTGTGCCCTGAAATTACACTTCTCAATAATGCATGAAGATGCTCTCAGTGATATGCCTTAACCATGACTGTCTAGCATTACAGCTGGAGGTTTGAGCTTGGTAAGCTTCTGAAGAGCGATGTTTCCATCCTGTGTTGTCTTAAAGCATGAGATACATTTCTGACATGTAGGTACACTTAAGTTGGCTATAGAAAAGCAACAATCGGCTTCATCCACACTCCCATAATACACATATTATGGGCTTATTGTATTGGCTATTTTGAAAGGCAGGGACATAATGGTTGGACACAAACGAAAGAGAATCAGATGGAGTTTAGTAGACCATCTGTAGCTCACGTGATGTGATGGTGGTCAGGGACTATAGTGGTCCAAACCTGGCTCTGTCTGTTCATCACACAACCCGCATGACTGGCTATTCAACTCAGGCCAGGCCAGACACATACCACCACTCCACCAGTATGCCTGATCATATCCTGTCCTTYATGATCTGAACAGATAAGGTCATAGATATTAACGACCAACATTTTACAAGATAGTTATGAAAGAGGATATATCTGTGTAACTGCATTAATTGTAAGTAACCATGGTAACCCAAGACAAATTACCTCAAACTTGCCTAACAATGACGAGGGACAACTGAGGATCAGCTCCCTGTGTTTTAAGCAGCTTCACCTGCAAACACATCCTTAGACCCCTCTCCCTACCTATAAAATCACTTCAATCAGCAATCCCAACCTTAACACAACAACAATCAGTCATCCCATAAACACACACATCCACACTAAAATAACACACTGCTGACAGACCTACTGAACTGTGAATTGTGTGTTGATAGTAGTTTCCCCTTCTACAAACATGCACAAGGAGTAATGATAGGGGAACAAAGACAACTACCATACTGCACATCCAAATCAAAACCTTCATGCATCGCTCATACCTCCCCATTGCAATACTATCACTCACCTTTTGGGCTTGTGTCATATAAACAGTGTTACTCAGACCTGGCAAGTGTCTCCACAGGTGTAACAGTCTAAAGAGACCCTTCAGAATGAAGTGACTGCACACAGATCTTCAAACCGACCAATCAGAGTAGCTAACAGACGAATCGCAGCAGTCTGCTGTCCACTAACAAAGCCYTGTTTGTTTCCCATATTGTGACTGATGTTGTTTCTCCAGTAAAAACAAACAATGACATTCCATGGCTTGCAACTGTATTCACGACTCCCCTTTCCAAATGAAAAGCGTATTCAGACACCTCAGTCAGCAGGGACAAAGCCACAGATCTAGCACATGCAGGGTGGGCGGGCTGGGGGCCATAGGGTGACAGGACAGCAGCCTCCTACACACCACCCCATCTAACCCCACAACCTATACACCACACCATCTAACCCCACAACCTATACACCACACCATCTAACCCCACAATCTATACACCACACCATCTAACCCCACAATCTATACACCACACCATCTAACCCCACAACCTATACACCACCCCATCTAACCCCACACCTATACACCACACCATCTAACCCCACAATCTATACACCACACCATCTAACCCCACAACCTATACACCACCCCATCTAACCCCACAACCTATACACCACACCATCTAACCCCACAATCTATACACCACACCATCTAACCCCACAACCTATACACCACACCATCTAACCCCACAATCTATACACCACACTATCTAACCCCACTACCTATACATCACTCCATAACCCCACAGCACAGGTTCCACCACCGCAGCAGAGAAAAGGAAGCATAGGGGAGAGTATAGACTTACCTGATCTTGTCCGCTGCACTGTCAGACCTGGAAGRCAGAGAGATGAGAAAGGAGATGTCATTCACAGGGGCATCCTCGTATACTTCACTCATACAGATGAATACCTTAACAAACCCATGGCATAATCAACAGTTATTGTCCAATCGCAGAATTCTGCAAAAGCACCCAAAACAATGAGAGAAGAGGCGGTCATCCTGGATAATCTTGTAAGCCAGTTAGCAAACACAACAAACCACAGAATGCATTTGTCAGAGCAAAACCTCTTCAGCTGGTGCAATGAATGCTAACGCTAATAACCTAGCCTGCTCCTATTACACAGGAACATCTACACACTGCCACCGGCATCCCAGCTAGCCTACCGGTAAGCCAGCTAGCCTGTGCCATGCTGTAGCTTCACTGTAAGCAAACAAACCGCTGCAGACAGCCACAGATCAGACRGAACATCCAGAGCAGACATTAAATGTAGCTGTTACCTGCAGAGGAGACATGACATTCCGTGCCCTCTAAAGCTGGGTACAGACCGTTCAATCCCCAGCAGCAACAGCCAGGTATTACAAGCAGAGAGAAAAGAGTAGCATTCAGGAGAAATCCCATAAGGTCAAACGTAAGKTTCCTATTCGGAGCAGTACACAGAGAAATAGCGGGGGAGGAACTGTAGAGAAAAAGAGCGGGACAGAGAGGAGAGCAGGAGAGAGTGAGTAAGAGGGAGAGAGAGGAAAGGGAGAGTAGAATGTTGTAGCCTACCGTAGATACTATAGAAGAGAGTGAGAGAGAAATGAAGAGAAAGATAAAAAGGGGGATTCCAACAGCACGAGCTCAGCTGATTCTTCAATAATGGTTAATACTCTGTATTTCAATTTATTCAAAACCATTATCACTGCTTCAAGTTTCCTCACAGTCAATTTGGCTGTGATTTGTTTGAATGTCTAATCTTTTTCTGTCACCACTAAACCACTGTATGACGAATCCATTTTCATTACAAAGACGCAGCATTTGAAAGAGGCAGATATGACAGGTGCCTTTAGAAGCTTCAAACAGCCTTCCCTTTCTCCAGAGTGAGCTCAGGCCATTGAGTTCCTCCTGATGTGGTATCTCATAGCTGAGGTATGATCTTCTCTCTCTCCAGGCAGGGAGGCAGGCAGGCACCACGCTCTCTCCCTCTCTCTGTTCTCTATCTGATTTACTCCCCATGCCTGACATTTGTGCTCCCTGAGACCACTGCAATATATCCCCACTGCTGACAGAGGTAATATTGAGCTGGAGCCGCAGCCATCCACCCACTCACACCACAGCCCACTCACACCACAGAGAGGGGGGAACAGTATGTTCTCACTCACTTTTAAAGCCCTGCCACTAACATGTGAATTACATTGCTAGCAAATTTAGCATGCGTAATGATCACAGGTCACTCACTTAGTGAGGGACGACGAACCGCCCTTGCTGTCTCTGCCTGGTTAGCTCCCCTCTCTCCACTGGGATTCTCTGCCTTTGACCCTATTACAGGGGCTGAGTCGCTGGCTTACTAGTGCTCTTCCATGCCATCGCTTAAGAGGGTTGAGTCACAGACGTGGTTTTGACAGGTTTTGCTCCCCCACGGGCTCGTGCGGTGGAGGAGATCTTCTTGGGCTATACTCAGCCTTGTCTCAGGGTAGTATGTTGGTGGTCTGTTGATATCACTCTAGTGGTGTGGGGGCTGTGCTTTGGCAAAGTGGGTGGGGTTATATCCTACCTGGTTGGCCCTGTCCGGGGGTATCGTCGGATGGGGCCTCTCTCGCTCCCTCCCGGAGGACCTGAGCCCTAGGACCATGCCTCAGAACTTTCTGGCCTGATAACTCCTGGCTGTCGTGCTGCTGCTCCAGTTTCAACTGTTCTGCCTGCGGCTATAGAACCCTGACCTGTTCACCGGATGTGCTACCTTGTCTCGGACCTGCTGTTTTCGTCTCGACTCGAGACAACTGACATTTACTTCTGAGGTACTAACCTGTTGCACCCTTAACCACTGTGATTATAATTTAACCCTGCTGGTCATCTATGAATGTTTGAACATCTTGATGAACAATCTGGCCTTAATGGCCATGTACTCTTATAATCTCCACCCGGCACAGCCAGAAGAGGACCGGCTACCCCTCAGAGCCATGTTCCTCTCTATGTTTCTTCCTAGGATACTGCCATTCTAGGGAGTTTTTCCTAGCCATCGTGCTTCTGCATCTGCATTGCTTGCTGTTTGGGGTTTAAGGCTGGGTTACTGTATAGCACTTTGTGACATCTGCTGATGTAAAAAGGGCTTTATAAATACATTTGATGTATTGCTTGATAATATCAAGTGCCTTGAATCCTTACCTTATCATATTACTTCTTGTTATTGTTGCTAAATTACAATAATTAAAAACAGCTAAATTGAAGACTAACATGTCCCATAGAAGAACATGTTCATTGCAATCATTACCAACACCATGAAAAGTGCCTCTAAATTGTCAATAATGAGCGTTACAGTCCAGATGCCAAGCACTGCTGAGGACCAACTGACATCTAGTGGTGACAAAGAGCACTGCTGAGGACCAACTGCCATCTAGTGGTGACAAAGAGCACTGCTGAGGACCAACTGCCATCTAGTGGTGACAAAGAGCAGTGCTGAGAACCAATTGCCATCTAGTGGTGAAACAGAGTAGGGCTGAGGACCAACTGCCATCTAGTGGTGACAAAGAGCAGTGTTGAGGACCAATTCACGACTGGACTACCGACGTTATCTGCCCGAGGGAGTTATCCAACTGGCCCCTCCGTCGCAACGTTACCTGAACGCCCATCTGCGGCCCGCTAATCGTTAGCTGTCTTATCGGCTGCTATCTGAATAGGTCTACCGGACAATTTTTCTTGGGTCACTATAACTATATCTATTTTGCCAATTGGATTGATCCCCTCTACCACACGGAACCCCACTAATCTACCGTCGGAAACACACGAGGTGGCTAAAAACAGACCTCTATCCTATGCTAGCTTGCTACTGATGGCCCGGCTAGCTGTCTGAATCGCCGTTACCCCAACCAACCTCACTACTCACTGGTCCCTTATGATCACTCGACTAAGCATGCCTGTCCTTAATGTCAATATGCCTTGTCCATTGCTGTTCTGGTTAGTGTTTATTGGCTTATTTCACTGTAGAGCCTCTAGCCCTGCTCATTATACCTTATCCAACCTTTCAGTTCCACCACCCACACATGCGATGACATCACCTGGTTTCAATGATGTTTCTAGAGACAATATCTCTATCATCATCACTCAATACCTAGGTTTACCTCCACTGTATTCACATCCTACAATACCTTTGTCTGTACATTATACCTTGAAGCTATTTTATCGCCCCCAGAAACCTCCTTTTACTCTCTGTTCCGGACATTCTAGACGACCAATTCTCATCGCTTTTAGCCGTACCCTTATCCTACTCCTCCTCTGTTCGTCTGGTGATGTAGAGGTGAATCCAGGCCCTGCAGTGCCTAGCTCCACTCCTATTCCCCAGGCGCTCTCTTTTGATGACTTCTGTAACCGTAATAGCCTTGGTTTCATGCATGTTAACATTAGAAGCCTCCTCCCTAAGTTTGTTTTATTCACTGCTTTAGCACACTCTGCCAACCCGGATGTTCTAGCCGTGTCTGAATCAAGGCCATGGTGGCGAAGTAAATACAATATGAGCAGTAAAACACTGGAATGGTAGTGTTTGCAGTGAAGAATGTTGCAAAGTAGAGATAGAACATAATGGGTGCAAAGGAGCAAAATAAATAAATAAATACAGTAGGGGGAGAGGGTAGTTGTTTGGGCTAAATTATAGATGGGCTATGTA
>NC_036841.1:20065633-20118385 GCF_002910315.2 Salvelinus sp. IW2-2015
GAACAATAATTAGGCAAGAAAAACAAAAGTACAAAAAAAGGTGCAAGGGGACATCTAGTGAACAAAAACTGAACAGTCCTGCCAAAACCTGACAGTGCAGCAGAGAACTGAAGGAGAGGCGGCCAAAGAAGAAATTGGTTTGGGGGTGACCAGAGAGATATACCTGCTGGAGCGCTGTGCTACAGGTAGGTGCTGTATGGTGACCAGCGAGCTGAGATAAGGGGGAACTTGTAGATGACCTGAGCCAGTGGTTGGCGACGAGTATGAAGCCGAGGGCCAGCCAACAGAGCATACAGGTCGCAGTGGTGGTAGTATATGGGGCTTTGGACAAAACGGATGGCAGCTGATAGACTGCATCCAATTTATTGAGTAGGGTATTGGAGGCTATTTGTAAATGACATCCGAAGTCGAGATCGGTAGGATGGTCATTTTACAAGGGTATGTTTGGCAGCATGAGTGAAGGATGCTTTGTTGCGAAATAGAAGCCAATTCTAGATTTAACTTTGGATGGAGATGTTTGATGTGAGTCTGGAAGGAGATTTACAGTCTAACCAGACACCTAGGTATTTGTAGTTTCCACATATTCTAAGTCAGAACCGTCCAGAGTAGTGATGTTGGACGGCGGGTAGTGCAAGCAGCATCGGTGAAGAGGCATGCATTTATGTATTGTATTAAGAGCAATTGGAGACCACAGAAAGGGAGTTGTATGGCATTGAAGCTCGTCTGGAGGTTGTTAACACAGTCCAAAGAAGGCCAGAAGTATACAGAATGGTGTCTGGTAGAGGTGGATCAGAGACTCACCAGCAGCAAGAGCGACATCATGATGTATACAGAAGCAGAGTCGGCCCAAGAATTGAACCCTGTGGCACCCCCATAGAGACTGCCAGTGGCGCCGGACAACAGGCCCTCCGATTTGACACACTGAACTCTATCAGAAAAGTTTAGTGAGCCAGCGAGGCAATCATTTGAGAAACCAAGGCTATCGAGTCTGCCGATGAGGATGTGGTGATTGACAGAGTCGAAGCCTTGGCCAGGTCAATGAATACGGCTCACAGTATTGTTTCTATCATCGATGCGGTTAGATATCATTTAGGACTTGAGCGTGGCTGAGGTGCACCCATGGACCAGCTCTGAAACCAGATTGCATAGCGGAGAGGTATGGTGATTCGAAGTTCGGTAATCTGTTTGTTGACTTGGCTTTCGAAGACCTTAGAAAGCAGGGTAGATAGATATAGGTCGTGACAGTTTGGGTCAAGAGTGTCCCTCCTTTGAAGAAGGGGATGATGCAGCTGCTTTCCAATCTTTGGGAATCTCAGACGACACGAAAGAAGGTTGAACAGGCTAGTAATAGGGGTTGCAACAATTTCGGCAGATAATTTTAGAAAGAAAGGGTCCAGATTGTCTAGCCCCGCTGATTTGTAGGGGTCCAGATTTTGCAGCCTTTCAGAACATCAGCTGACTGGATTGGAGAAGGAGAAATGGAAGCATTGGGCGAGTTGCTGTGGGGGTGCAGTGCTGTTGACCGGGGTAGGATAGCCAGGTGGAAAGCATGCCAGCTGTAGAAAAATGCATTGAAATATCTCAATTATAGTTATTTTATCGTGGTACAGTGTTCCTGTCCTCAGCGCAGTGGGCAGCTAGGAGGAGGGGTTCTTATTCTCCATGGACTTTACAGTGTCACTTTACAGCTTGAAAAAGCTAGCCTTGGCTTTTCTAACTGCCTGTGTATATTGGTTTCTAGCTTCCCTGAAAAGTTGCATATCACGGGGCTATTCGATGCTAATGCAGAACGCCATAGGATGTTTTTGTGTGGTTAAGGGCAGTCAGGTCTGGAGAGAACCAAGGGCTATATCTGTTCCTGGTTCTAAATTTCTTGAATGGGCATGCTTATTTATTTATTGGTGAGGAAGGCATTTAAAAAATAACCAGGCATCCTCTACTGACGGGATGAGATCAATATCCTTCCAGATACCCCGCCAGGTCGATTAGAAAGGCCTGCTCGCTGAAGTGTTTCAGGGAGTGTTTGACAGTGATGAGTGAAGATCGTTGACCGCTCACCCATTACGGATGCAGCAATGAGGCAGTGATCGCTGAATCTGTGGTTGAAAACAGCAGAGGTGTATTTAGAGGCAAGTTGGTAGGATGATATCTATGAGGTGCCCATGTTTACAGCTTTGGGGTGTACCTGGTAGGTTCATTGTAATTTGTGTGAGATTGAGGGATCAAGTTAGATTGTAGATGGCTGGGTGTTAAGCATGTTCCGTTTAGGTCGCCTAGCAGCACGAGCTCTAAATAGATGGGGGGCAATCAGTTCACATATGGTCCAGAGCACAGCTGGGGCAGAGGGTTTATAGCAGGCGCAACGGTAGAGCTTTGTTGTAGAGAGGTGGATTTTTAAAAGTAGAAGTTCAAATTGCTTGTGTACACCCGATAGTAGACAGAACTCTTCAGGCATCTTTGCATTAGATTGCAACACCGCCCCTTTGGCCGTTATATCTTGTCTGAAAATTTGTCGTTAGGGAATGGAGATTTCAGAATTTTGGTGGTCTTCTAAACGCATTTTTTTTGTCTTTGTCTTATCTCACCTCATTTGCTCACATTGTATATAGACTTATTTTTCTAATGTATTATTGACTGTATGTTTGTTTTACTCCATGTGTAACTCTGTGTTGTTGTATGTGTCGAACTGCTTTGCTTTATCTTGGCCAGGTCGCAATTGTAAATGAGAACTTGTTCTCAACGTGCCTACCTGGTTAAATAAAGGTTAAATAAATATAAATTAAAAAAATTGCCATCTAGTGGTGAAAAAGAGTAGGGCTGAGGACCAACTGCCATCTAGTGGTGAAAAAGCAGCAGTATAATAAGTAGACAGAATAGAGTCATTTCCTGAGCATCCTGATTCATACAGTCAGCGCTCTCCCCTTGCTTTCATCAAACCACACAAACAATTAAACCCTTTTGAATAAATACAAAACGTAGAATACAAACAACAGAATACACATACAAGTAAATTCAGAATCGTCTTGTATTTACCTCTCCTCTCGGATGAAGGGAGTCAGGAAGCGAGAGGAGTCATCGTCATGGCTGCTCTGCTGGCTGCTGTGTGACAGAACACAACAGAGAGGAACACATGTCAGTCATACACCAATACACAATCACTCACAGAATAAATCCTATGAAAATATACCATGTGGCCCTACCCACTCCAGGTGCATTCATAGAACATTTTACTGCTACAGTGATTCTGTGTCCTGAGAATATGTACATCAGTACACTACAATAGATGTACTTCTTAGTTATACCCACTAGATGGCACTACAAGACACACACAAACACTGATCATGAGTCATACAGAGATACAGAGGTAAAGATCTGTGGTGGAGATGTTCACCAACCGTATACTGTGGCATTTAAGAGAATCCCACCCGTCCTGCTGTGCTGCTTGGATACCCGTTAAACCCATTCTATCTCTGTATACTGATTTGATTCCCAGTTAGAGGCATTTTAAGTCCATCCAGATAGACAGGTAACTGCCAAAATAAAGGAAACACCAAGATAAAGTGTCTTAATAGGGTGTTGGGCCACCATGAGCCAGAACAGCTACTCTACTGGAAGCATGCAACACCATTCTTCCACGATAAATTCTATAATTTGGTGTTTTGTTGACGGTGGTGGAAAACGCTGTTTCAGGCGCCGCTCCAGAATCTACCAGAAGTGTTTTATTGGGTTGAGATCTGGTGACTGAGACGACACACACACACACACACACACACCCACACACACACACACACACACACACACACACACACACCCAACACACACACACACACACACACACACACACACACACACACACACCCTTTAAAAACCCTATGCTCCTTTGAGACACCTCTTTTAAAGTCACTGAGATCTCTTCTTCTAGCCATGGTAGCTAAAAATAACGGGCAACTGGGCATTTTTATACATGACCCTAAGCATGATGGGATGTTTACTGATTAATTAACTCAGGAAGCACACCTGTGTGGAAGCACCTATTTTCAATATACTTTGTATCCCTCATTTACTCAAGTGTATCCTTTATTTTGGCATTACCTGTAGGTAGCTGACATGGAGAAATGGTCTGATATCTAAGGATGAGCACTTTTCAGAGGAACTTTGACATCGTCTTTAACATGATCATACTGTATGATCATGTTAAAGACGATGTCAAAGTTCCTCTTTGAAAAGTAGGGGCAGCTTTAAACATAATAGATTTGCATAAGACAGATGTTCAGAATTATCCAAAGAGAAACTGAGAGCTATGTTTCCTCCAGTCTCCTTCACGGCATTCAAAAGTAAAACAGAACCTATGACATCTGTTTTACTCATCACGTTGCCTCTGAGGAGCCWGTTTAAAACTGCAGACTAGGCCAAATTATGCTTCAGTAAAATACTGTCAATCATTACGTGTTTTGAGAGTGTCCATGACTCCATAGGTTTTTAGAGAGGGCCTTTTTTTGTTGTTGCTTTGGTCATATTCCCCACTGTCAACTTAGCGTCTGTGGTTTCTCAACTGGCATGCCAGACAGTGAAGTTCTGCCTAAGTTTTCCAGGTAGTTATTAATGTTGTTTTAAGGGTTGGAGGGAGATGTATACCTTAGTGAAACATTCAGAAATGCCTGGATTGCACCTGCTCTACAATAAATCAGGTGTAGGTTATTAGTAAACTCAGTGCCCAGAGTTTGTTTGAATGTGTGTGATGGTCAGACTAGTGTATGGAGTGTACACCATTGTGCATGCCTCTTTCAAAACACAAGCATTGAAAGTTGACGTAGCATAAAGCCTCACTAAATCATTCATAACTCATACACAATTGGTTCAATATGTGCTTTGAACATGATAGCTACTGTAGGAGATGTAACAAAACACTGTAGGTTTAAAGAGCACTGGCATTACATCAGACTTAGAGGCATACAGAGTAGTGGTCATGGTGTTTTCTCCGGGCTTTGAATTAATTCCAAAGCAATTGCTTTTCAGGATGAGTTTCTGAGAGGCAATCCAAACAAAATGGAGGACTTTAATAGACTATGAGACAACCATCCCCTCGGCAACCATATCTCCTATTATGTTATCTGTATAAGTATCAACAGTGGTTGATTCGCAAGAAATAGCCACTTACAAAAAAACATGAGCAGGGTTAACATTTCTCCTTCACCACATTCCTTAGTTGAAAGCTGAGGAAAACCTGTACACTAAAGAAAAATAATAATCTGCTCCTGGGAATCTCTTCAACAAACCATATCAGAAATAACCCTCCTAAAAATTCATCTGGGAGGCATTTCTAATCTCTTCTATTGCATTAGCAACACTTTCCAAGTCTTGTTAACTGTTATCTTCAATCTCCAGTATCTTGCCGAAATGTTTTGTCTCTGAAATACTTAAATCCACGGTCCAGACAGAGACACTAATGCCTGGTGAAAGATACTGTCCTGATTCCCTAAATAATTCCAGGTCTTATCTGCTCACAACAGAGAATCCACAGGGGCTAAAGCGATTACAACTGCCAGACCTCCCACACACATACTATACTCACACACTGCCAGACCCCCCCACACTATACTCACTCACATACACACACACACTATACTCACTGTCCTTTGGTCTGATAAGTCCAAATTTGAGATCTTGGGTTCCAACCGCCGTGTCTTTCTGAGATGCAGAGTAGGTGAACAGATGATCTCGGATGATCTCTGCATTTCCCACCGTGAAGCATGGAGGAGGTGTGATGGTGTGGGGGTGCTTTGCTGGTGACACTGTCTGTAATTTACATAGAATTCAAGGCACACTTAACTTCTTATGGCTGCAGGGGCAGTATTGAGTAGCTTGGATGAAAGGTGCACAGAGGTGCCCAGAGTAAACGGCCTGATTCAAAACATCGTTTGACATGTTTCTACTGACTGTTACGGAACTTTTGGACATTTCGTCACGTTTTAGTGAACGCGCTTTGTGACTTTGGAATTGTTTACCAAACGCGCTAACCAAAGTAGCTAATTGGACATAAATAACAGACATTATCGAACAAATCAAGCACTTATTGTGGACCTGGGATTCCTAGGACTGCATTCTGATGAAGTTCATCAAAGGTAAGGAAACATTTATCATGTATTTTCTGGTKTCTGTTGACTCCTACATGGCGGCTAATTTTACTATTGTTCTGAGCTCCGTCTCAGATTATTGCATGGTTTGCTTTTTCCGTATTTTTTTGGGAAATCTGACACAGCGGTTGCATTAAGGAGAGGTATATCTATAATTCTATGTGTATAACTTGTATTATCATCCACATTTATGATGAGTATTTCTGTTGAAACGATGTGGCTATGCACCTGTCTCTTATACACATCTAGATGTGTATAAGAGACAGCGATGTGGCTATGCACTATCACTGGATGTTTTTGGAACTAGTGAATGTAACGCGCCAATGTAAACTCAGATTTTTTAATATAAATATGAACTTTATCAAACAAAACATGCATGTATTGTGTAACATGAAGTCCTATGAGTGTCATCTGATGAAGATCATCAAAGGTTAGTGATTCATTCTAGCTATATTTCAGCTTTTTGTGACTGCTATCTTTCGCTGGAAAAATGGCTGTGCTTATTGTGGTTTGGTGTGAAAAGCATTAMGCTTTAAAATGGTATAAGAAACATGTATGTCTGAGGAATTTTAATTATGAGATTTCTGTTGTTTTGAATTTGGCGCCCTGCACTTTCACTGGCTGTTGTCATATCATCCCGTTACCGGGATTGCAGCCATAAGAAGTTCCAGCATGGCTACCACAGCATTCTGCGGCGATACGCCATCCTATCTAGTTTGCGCTTTGTGGGACTATCATTTGTTTTCAACAGGACAATGACCCAAAACAGACCTCCAGGCTGTGTAAGGGCTATTTGATCAAGAAGGAGAGTGATGGAGTGCTGCATCAGATGACCTGGCCTCCACAATTACCCAACTCAACCCAAATTAGATGTTTGGGATGAGTTGGACTGTAGAGTGAAGGAAAAGCAGCCAACAAGTGCTCAGCATTTGTGGTAACTCCTTCAAGACTGTTGGAAAAGCATTCCAGGTGAAGCTGGTTGAAAGAATGCCAAGAGTGTGCAAAGCTGTTGTCACAATCGCCTGGAGTGGTGGGTGCAGAGTCAATTGCAGAGAGCAGAGGATACTGGGGAAAACTSTCTTTATTTGGATTCCCAAACGAACGCCCAAAACCATAGGCGAAAAATAGACAGAAAAATAGTCCGACCCAACACAGGGCACAAACGGACAGGAACACAAACACGCACACCCTGACTAACAGAAAACAATCCCGCACAAACATAAGCGGGCCTAACAGGCTTAAATAGACATGAATCAAGAAACAAAATAAGAGACAGGTGCAACCAATAAGACCAAACAAACAGAAAAGGAAAAAGGGATCGGTGGCGGCTAGTAGACCGGTGACGACGACCGCCGAGCGCCGCCCGAACAGGCAGGGGGGCCACCTTCGGTGGGAGTCGTGACAGCTGTCATCAAGGCAAAGGTGGCTACATTGAAGAATCTAAAATATATGTAGATTTTTTTWAACACTTTTTTGGTTACTACATGATTCCATGTGTGCTATTTCATAGTTTTGATGTTTTCACTATTATTCTACAATGTAGAAAATAGTAAATATAAAGAAAAACCCTTGAATGAGTCGGTGTGTCCAAACTTTTGACTGGTACTATCATGAGGACTTATCTAAAACTGTAACAAATACTTTATTGGATATCATACAGTACAGATGGATCAGTTTTGATATGGATCAGATTTGATATCTGGTAAGACACAAATGAAGACCCAATTCCAATATATTTTCCGAACAGAGTTGTCCCTYGTGTCAGAGACGGGAAAGATCTGACCTCTGACTGAACAAAGTGTGTCATGCTATGTCCGACTGTCTCCCTTTCAATCTTACTGCTGTATGAGAGAATGATAGACAATCCACACTGTGGGATTTTCATACAAACTGGAATACATTTGCCATTGAAACAATTCAAACTCTAGACAGATAATAGTACATCTAAGACAACTTCAGACCCTATCAAACACGTCTTTGGCAATGATTAGGCCTAGACGCTCATTTGAAACACTGTTCCGAGTCAGACAAAGCACACATAGTTGTGCACTGTCTTGGATTGTCGAACAGGAATTCAGCTAACTGCTAAGGAATAGTGCCTAAACCATGGCCCAGTATTCTCCCATGGTACAACTTATAGCATTATCAGTAGTTAGCGTACTGTACTCACAGCATGTTTGACGGGTGTTCTCTGTGAAGTCCTGCTAAAATGGGCTAAGAACGTCCGGAGGGGTACATAAGTCACACAAGCCAGTTTAACTATTAATGTCATCGTACCATGTTTATACATTAACTGACTAAATACACAGCTAGGTCGCACTTGAGCTTGCACTGAAGCTGTAGTTACCTGTAGCCGTAGAAACTAGTCATCCATTCCTCCAGGTTACAAGATTTACCTTGTGAAACAGATAGCTCATAGCCACATTTTTATATACACAATTACCCTTGAGTAAGAATGTAACAATAAAACAATACTTCCTCTGTAACTGATTTACTTTTCGCATTGTTGAAATGACTGAGTTCAGGGCATTCAATACAATTGAAGGGCTATGCCCTGCTTGTTGTGGTGACAGGAACAATTACAACACAATGAATGCTTATTGCATTGCTTTCAAGTACACTGATAATGGCCTTGAACCAGATGTGACTACAATGGCTTCACCTAACGCTTGCTACAGACAGAACCTCACTGCAAAATAGGAAACCTGGAAACCATACTTTATCGGTGTGCAAAGGCTAGTATGACAGACCATCCATTTCCAGAACCATACTGTGGGAGTGAATAATGTATGAAGTACATTTATTGTGGTGTTGCAATTGCACATAGAATCTCTAATATGGCCATGGTATTGGAACTGAGAGCCAGCCAGGGAATGTATACAGTAGCTTCCAGCAGACCATCCCCCAACTTCCTCACTACATCACCTGAGCAAGAAGCAGTTCCTTGTTCCCATCAAGGCTGCTCTGACCATGCACTTACACACTCCCCTGCTGGCACTGACAGCCCCCCATTGCACTACATTGTAAATCATAGCAATATGAAGAGTGGGAGGAGAACGCTGGAGCCAGAACAGCATATGACAAACAGACATCCACTGTGGGTTAAGTCTGGATYAACGGCACAGCCCTGAAATTAGTGTGCTCTCATTGGTCACAGCTTCCTTTATGAATGCTTAATTCATGACTGTGTGCTGCAGAGGCAGTCAGAGGCAGTGGTTCCCTTAGGGCTACAAGAGTTGAGATGGAGAAAAATATGTAAATATCTTGTTATGTTCGCTATCTGTGTCGCCTCTACCCAACATGATGGAAATAGCTTGGTTCTGCAATACTGCCAAATAAATAATTGATGATGGGATCATTAATATTGAGTTGTGGTGGTTTTTGTAACATAAGCCCACTGTTGGTCTTTTCAGTCTTCATACATCACTTATTTCACAGCAAAACAGGCCAAGACAGGACAATTCAGCAGCAGAAAGGAATACTGTATGTGTATGTGAACCATTGACTGATAATACAGTGTGAACAAACTGGTTTTGCACTCCTAGAGGGGGGTAAAGTTGTGATTAGTCTGAAATGGTAATGGTCCAGTTTTTCTAACTTAGGGAGCTGATAGGGTTATGCACACATGCCTCTCGGTAAAATAGGATGTTTTCAGTCAAATGGCATGGACATGGCATAATAACCCTCTGTATGTCTACCATCTGCTACTACCATCTCTGCTCCCTGCTAGGGGAGAGAGAGAACACAAATACCAGCAGAACTAGAAGCTTCTCCATTCCCCTTAACATAACAAGAATACAGTCTGCACTGCAGGTTCTCATCTTATTGTGTAATATGCTGACAAATCAAATCAAATGTCATTTGTCACATGCTTCGTATACAACAGATAAAGGTGGACAGTGAAATAAACGCTTGATGTTAGTGTGCTGTGTGTTACTCCGGTGCAAACCTCGCACTGTGCACACACTGGTTGAATCAACGTTGTTTTCACATAATTTCAATGAAAGAGCAGTATGTCCAACATACTGTACATATTAGAACAAATTACAACTAGCTCTTTTCTCATGTCAATAAATTGAGAAACTAATGGTTCTTCTACTGGACAGGAAAGAAGTTGAGAATAGATGATCATGTGTGCTGTGGAATTCTCTGCTTCTTAAACCGTGACTCCAAACAGTAAGGCAATTCCATGGTAACAGAATGACGCTGATACTTTTTTCACTTTAAAAGTATGCCAAACTAAAACCATTGATTGCAAAGTTAAGGACTGCTTTTAACAAATTCCATTGTCAATTTTACAAAAAAACATTTACTTGAAAAACAGTGTAGATGTGAAGCTGGGTAATAGAATGAGGTTAAAATCTCCCTCAGTTCTTTATGTGACCATGTTTTCCAAARACTCAAGCCTCTACCCGCTCCCGAATTRAGATTGAAAGATGCCTGCAGAAAGAATGTGGTGTCAGCTATGACATGACACCTTGAGTTTGCAAAAAATCTCTTTTAGTTATTTAACTACAGTAAGTGATGTGGATTAACACCAGGTAACAGAATGATGGTAACAGTATGACACCATGGGTCCCCTGTCATTATCTTCATTGTCATGTATCCTGAATAGGTACACAAAGGTAGAACATGTAATATCCCCCTTCGTGTGGTTGAGTGTAACTCTACACACTGGCTATTAAGGGTTTTCCATTAAAACAATAAGAAATATTCATAAATTCCAGGTGCACAATGCAGAATACGTTCCTATTGCGTATTTTGAATATGACCAATAGAGGGCAATGAAGTTATCTACTGCAGTTAATGGCTGAATCTCAAACCGAACACTTGGCCCCTAAGGCCTTTATCAAGTGGCTACTTTCTGTTGTGTTCGATAGTGATCACTTGAGTCTGCAGTGTTTTGGCCAAAATTAACATCGAGATTATGCACGCTCGACGTCTCATCTGAAAGGTATATATATTCCAAAATTCTAAATCCATTTGCGTGCATTGTCTCCCGCGACCTGTCTTGGGCACGTGCGGAGCGCTTTATATCCTTGGCAAATAATTTTAAAGATGCATATCTATCACTAACATTACAGCATTGTTGCGTTAGGAATTAGTTAAAGATTATATATATTTTTTATGATGATAATGATCGGGATCTGTTAGTGGTAGTTTTGTGATACCTGCACAGTGATTTAAATTTTGTGGAAGAAAGTAAACATACATGGTTCGGGATTTTTTCTTAAAGGGATACTTCGGGATTTTGGCAATGAGGCCCTTTATCTACTTCTCCAGAGTCAGATAAACTTGTAGATACCACTTCTATGTCTCTGCGTGCAATTTGAAGAAGTTGTGAACTAGCGCAATTGCTAAATAGCGTCTAGCAGATAGCATAGACTTCCAGTCATTGCGCTAATGCTAGTTAGCTTTGTCTTGCGAAACTACCTATAACTTCCTTCATACTGGACAGATATATAAAAATGGTATGCACAAATTCATCTGACTCTGGGGAAGTAGATAAAGGAAGTATCCCTTCAACATTAACTTCCCATTTTCATTTAAATGTTTTAACATTTAAACATTCACACACTGCCCTACAAAGGCAAAACGCAGTAACTACGAATTTGATCAAAAGTCTGATCTGTAATGCCCAGGTATATTATCTGATTAATGTGGTATTTAGTTTCCTGACAAAAGAACAAGCCAGAATATGTAATGGAGTGTCAGAAATTGCTGTCTGCCTAGACCAAAAAATACTTAGAAGTCAGATTTTGCAGTAAAACAAATTATTTGGATTCTGCATTTTGCCTTTGTAGGGGTGTGAACGTTTAAAAGTCAATTTTTTTTAACGAAATTGGGATGTTAACGCTTAAGGAATATGTTGAGATTTTTAGCAATGAGACCATTTATCTACTTCCCCAGAGTCAGATGAACTCGTGGATACCATTTTTATATATCTGTCCAATGAAACTGGCTATTATTCTAATGATTGCCGCTCCCAAAGAAGAAGACTGGTTTTGTTTGGGGGTGGAGCTCATTWGAATAAATGATTGATATCAAAATGACTTGTGATTAATTCTGTACCCATCATAGTCATTTATGTTTGACAAATTTGGACAACATAGTACAGCACAGTATAGCACAGTATAGTTCAGTACAGTAAACTATAGTGCAGTACAGTAAAGTACAGTAGACTACAGACCAATACAGTACAACACAGTAAATTATAGTGTACTCTACAGTACTTAAAAAAACTGTAATCTACTGTACAGTAATGTACTGTATAGTACTGACCTATACCCTGCTCTACTTTTCCTTTCTTTTCTTTTCTTTCCTGTACTGTACTGTATCGTACTGATTTGGAAAGGCACACACCTGTGTTTATAACGTCCCACAGTTAACAGTACATATCAGAGCAAAAACCAAGCCATGAGGTCGAAGAAATTGTTCACAGGGCTCCGAGACAGGATTATGTCGAGGCACAGATCTGGGGAAAGGTAGCAAAACATTTCTGCAGCATTGAAGGTCCTCAAGAAGACAATGGTCTCTAGCATTCTTTAATTGGAAGAAGTTAAGAACCACCAAGACTCTTCCTAGAGCTGGCTGAAACTAGTGCTCATGGGGCTTTTCACATGGTAATGCACAGTAACCAAATCATTAGGCTGCATGAATCCACTGATCCTAGGCCTCTATGTTCTCTAAATACATCTGTGCAGTTCAGCAGGGATTTTCCGAATGATTTTCTTACCTCTAGCTCATGGTGCATTTGAATGCTGCATCAAGGCGCTACTGTATAACTGACAGCTTTTATTCCTGCCTCGTGGTGTGTGTAAAACATATATATAATGTTGAATACAATGGGCAGCAGGCTGCTGCCTCACAATCATAAACCTGTGATTCTTATTCAATCTTACAGCTCAATAAAAAAAAGAGACATTCTAACATGACAAGGACCTTGACAAGGTTCTTTCTGTTAGTGTTAGTACTGGCCAAAACGTTAGTGGACCGTGACAGCAGGCTCAAAGCAGCATGAAGGGTTTAAGGGGGAAACAGGAGGGAAGAAAGGAGAAGAGTTTACATTTGGGGGAGGTAATACTCCATACCAACCTGCTCTCGCTGCCGGCGTGCTCCTTCTTCTCTCTCACCCTCAGCCACTTGCGGAGCAGGAAGCGCTTTCGTCGGGGTGAGGCGCTGGGCGTAGAGCAGTTAGACCAGGTGGCCCCATCCTCGTCACTGGATGGGGTGATCTCGATGGAGGGCAGCTGCAGGTACTCCTTGGAGCCCGAGTGGGAGCGGGTAGAGACTAGCCACCCATTCACCAGCCTGCCCCTGTCTTTCTCCTTTTCTCTCTCGCTAGGCACGTTCTTCATGCGCCGCATCTTGAAGCGCTTGCGTCGTAGTGTTGGGGTGGACGAGCTTGACCACACAGGACCATCCGAGACCCCACCATTCCCACCATCCGAGTAGGCAGGGGCATCGCGGGGGACACTCAACTGGAGCGACGGGGGCCGTAAGTTCTCGTTCATGGTCGAGGCTCAGACTCACAGACACACAATCACACTCAGAGACTGCTACTAGGACAGTGGATATTGGAGGAGAGGTGCTGGCTGGCTCGCCGTTTTAGTAGTTGGCAGGCTTGCTGGGATCTGTAGTTGGCGGAAGCTGAGCTCCAATAGCACAGAGACACTCAAAAAATACTGGGTCGTCCTCATTTACTGATCTCTCATATAGCCTTATATACTCTTCTGGTTCCTCACCACTGGTTTTCAAGGTTAGCTTACAGGTGAGGAGGTGAGCCCTTCAGATACCCTGGGCCTGGCCTGGTCCTCAGCTGTGGGGAGATGTGTGGCTGTTGCTGGTCGTCGGGCGACGGCGAGACAAGCGATTTGCAGCAGCGTCTCGGGCCAGGAGAGACGGATGGATGAGACAACAAAGGGGGCGTCTGTTCTCCAAGGAGCAGATGAAACATGTATAAGGTCTTTCAGGGAGTGTAACAGTACTCCTCCGCTCTCCCCCRGGACTGGCAGGCCCAGTTACACATTCACAGCTCTCTCGCTCCCTCTGCTCGCTGGCTGCCTGCTGTCCACTGCTGGCTGCTAGGACTGACTGTCTGCTACTCCCAATGCTAAACAGGAAGACTCCAAGTACCAGCAACACTCCAGTCTTGAAGTTGACTGAAAAGATGAGCTCTATACTGTACTGTAGGCTCCAGGTTATTGGTTACTGTCCCATGCCTGTGTTGTAGGTTGGGTAGGCTCTTGCAGTCCGTCGTCTGGAGCGCCAGTGTCCCGCTGTCCTCTCTGGCTCCGCACAGACACGTCCTACAGGTTAGAGGGAGGTGATAGGGGTGCTGAGGGCGATGACACAGCAAAGCAGACACACACACGCACACACAAAGACACGCACACGAACATGCACCCAGGAAACACAATGAACACAGACAGAAAACACACACAAATAAATATGTAGAGGGACACACACACACACTTTCTCATTTACACTAACCTGTCCTTACACTGGTATCTCCATGTAATGCATTTAATGCTGTTAGCAGGCAGTGCTACTCTGTGTCTCCACTGTCTGAGTCCACCACCATACACCTTACTATGTGCTCAAGTCTATATTTCACTGTACAAATGCAAAGGTAATTGTAGACCTATAGGTTCAGATATACCCACTGTGTAATATACTGTACATAGGCCCAAAGACACATTGACGATCACATTATTTAAGTAGCAGATGTATTTGTTAAACTGTGTGATGGGTAAGTGATATTGCCATGGGGAAAGTGTAAATATCTGAGACATGGGGGTCTGAAGAAGACAATTATTATGAAAGAGAAAAACACTTGGATGAAGGCTTTGATGAAGTGATAACCTGTTACTGCAGAATGGAGCTCTAGCCTTCCATTGTTACTGTACGGAGCAGGCAAGTTTCCTGTCCTCTACCCCACACTCTAACAGGCAGGTTTCATGTCCTCTATGACACACTCAAACGGCTGTATCTGTCAACAACACTAACAGTTTTGTGTCAACAAGCCTGCTCCATGGCCTCTTTACGAACAGTGTGAAGAGACAGCGTGGGTAGAAATAACCCCTAAAGCAACCTACAGAGGATATACAGGTAAATACCAAAATAAAGGAAACACCAACATTCACTCAAGTGTTTCCATTATTTTGGCAGATACATGTAGGTCAGAGCACAGCAGACACACAGAGAAGTCAATGGTAATCATAACCATCTGGGTTTAACAAGCCAGTTTCCCATGACCTAAGCTCTACACATTGACTAATATACAGTATTGTAAACGTTATGCAGAAATAGCTTATTCTGCTTATGGTCATAGTGCTTATTCTATTTTAAAGTACAGGCCTTGATCTTGTAAATCAAGTTGGTCTTTGATAGTGGAAGAGGATGTTTTCCGCTTCAAAACAAACTTTTAAAATCTTGAACGTTCAAAGTTCAAACTTTAAGAGGTCTGTAACCTGTTTAAACTGAATCAATAATACCTTCGTTAGATGAATTGAATTAATATGACCTAGCCTACTACAACAACTGGGAAGATTGATGGATGAATGTGCCAAGGTGTTGCATTTGCAACTGAATTTGAGACATAGTAAACAAATCTACCGATTCAAATCACTGAGTGATTAGCCAGCACTGGCCCCTCTACCCCCAAGAGATAACAACATTCACCTGGGTGCCGTGGTCAAATATCTGGAGATCAGTACAAATATTACTGGCAGCCAATGATGAACTAGGAGACACTACATCAAAAACTGTTTTGTGCCTCCCGGGTGGCGCAGTGCTAGCTGTGCCACCAGAGACTCTGGGTTCGAGCCCAGGTTCTGCCGCGACCGGGAGGCACATGGGGCGGCACACAATTGGCCTAGCGTCGTCCGGGTTAGGGAGGGTTTGGCCGGCAGGGATATCCTTGTCTCATCGTGCCCTAGCAACTCCTGTGGGGGCTGGGCGCAGTGCATGCTGACCAGGTTGCCAGGTGTACAGTGTTTCCTCCGACACATTGGTGCGGCTGGCTTCCGGGATGGATGCGCGCTGTGTTAAGAAGCAGTGCRGCTTGCTTGGGTTGTGTTTCAGAGGACGCATGGCTCTCGACCTTCGCCTCTCCCGAGTCTGTGCGGGAGTTGTAGCGATGAGACAAGACAGTAACTATCAGCAATTGGATACCACGAAATTGGGGAGAAAAAGGGGGTAATTTTTTAAATATTTTTTAACGATTTTGTTTCCAATAGCTGCCTACAGTAGGATACTGTACCATGTACTATCAGCTGGTTTTCTACACAACACTCAACACACAGGTACTCTGCTGAATGTATTATTCTGTCAAATGACCTACTAAAAGAAGGACAATGTGGAGACAGTTCACCTTCAGGTCTTAGCCATCCAATTATTTTTATGCTAGGTAATAACAATAATGAACAATGTTCAGTAATGAACAAACGTCCCACAATCTGTGAAACGATCGACAGCAAATTTGGGAGAAATTAAAATATCACTCTTCAGATTATGCCTTTAAAGTTGGAAGGTAGTACAATAGAGAGCGGCATTCATACATGCACGTGCACATGCACATGCACAAACACACAAACCTCTCTTCCAGGTGTCAATTTCCAAGGTGATTGTGTCCGTGACTCATCAGCAGCAGATTAAGTTACCGGGGGAAACGGAGACTCGTGGCGACACTGCAGGATGCCTTTAGACCTTTCATCTAGTCCGGTCTGAGCGTGCTCCACAGCTGCCTCCCCACCTCTCTAAATCAACCCCCACCCCCCCCCTCTCCACAGACCAACCTGTTGGCAGGCTCAGCGTGGCAGTGGGAAAACAGCATGCATTATACATGCTTTATAAATTCTCTTTACAGCTTCACACGTTCCGGTCGCCCTGGACATGCTCAGGTGAACAGGTGATGTCACCACCACTAAACGAGAGGCTGGTGCTTAGAATGAAGAGACAGGAGGAGAAGAGTGGTCTAACCTCTATACAGTCACTTCATTAATAAGGTGTTATATTCCACTGTAACAGCACACCAGTGAAGTCATGTTATATAACCAGTGGCGATGCATCATTCAGGGCCCCACCTGTTTACCACCTGGCACGCATCAAAAACATTAWTTTYTTTTGCCCCACCAAGATGTACATGCTAAAATCGCCACTGCATATAACATATGGTTTCTACATGAAAGTGCACCTGGAAATGATTAATAAATATGYTAAAGAAAAGGAACAAAGCGGTACAGAAGACCACACTGTCCCCGAGCCTTTCTAAGATGCTGGCCTCCCCTAAAAAGGAACGTGCGGYGACTCGAGGCCATCAGGCACAGATGGAGGAACCTCAAATGCCCTCATCATTTATTGTGCCTGGTGTACATTATTAGGACCAACAGCTGGACCCACCACAGAGTCACTTTGCTGTTACAGCTGAGACAGAGATGGCTATTTTCCATTACTTGGACCGCTGCGGTCGACCGCTCTGCGCTACAGTCTGACTACTTGACCGCTAGCCTCCTTTCATGCCTCATTTCTGACCATCAAACGTTTCACAGTATTGTTCTGTCTTCTCCCCATTTTATTGTTAGTCCATCGCCATGTCAACAGCACGCAGTAACAAAGCATGTGCAGATTACAGAGTCATGTTAACGATCATAAAGACTTCCATGGAAAAGTAAGCACATGATGTAAGGCTCTGGTGAGGACAGAACAGCAGCTCTAAGTACTGCAATCAGTTAAGACTTTTACATTAAGACTTTTACACGGGTCACAGAACCATTCAGAGAGAGATCAAAGAGGATACATAGCTGAACATTTCATTGTCCTGCCTGCTCTCAGAGAATTAAATAAACTCCTGTGGTGCAAAGCATGGTTAATACTCAGAAAATAGATACTTTGAAGTACTTTGACCGTACTACCTGTAAGTATCACACAGGGCTATCATGAATTATCGTCAACATCTTTTCTATTAGCTTAAGCCTACACTATAATAGAGCTATGGTAGCATCTCTGACTGATAAGAGTAGTCCGCTCTCCTCTCAGCATGGCAGSAAGTCGGAGTGTGTGAGTGAAACAGCTGGTGCTGTGGAGGACAGAGCTGCCTGCAGGCTCTAGTGCTCTGCTGTGATTTATACCTTTGTCAAAAACTTTCAGGCTATACCCTAGTTCCTACTGCATGTCTACTGCATGTCTAGGACTCCTCTTCAAGGAGAATCAYACTTTGATCCACAGTGACCATACTGCCAGATGAACTACTGATACAGAACGCCAGTGGACTCGAGTCATCAAACAAAGCTACGACTTGAAAAGGAGACAGACAAAGTAAGCTACATGAACAACAAACAATTATGGACATACTGTAGGTACTACCACTCATAAAATATTCATACATTGCAGAAGATTTYATTAAATTCAAGTTCTCTTTTTTTTCAGGGTGAAATGTTACAGACTTGGAGACCAGATTGGAGAACAACACTGTTTGAACAGAACACTTTCAGACCCATTTAGATGTTTAATATGTAACGTAAGAGGATTGCGTTATGCTCCAAGGCACTGGAGGGTGATGCAGAAATACCATGAGTGCTGTTAAGCTGTGAGGAGAACATAAACCCTGCTTGCTCACATAATCACATTTACCCTGTCCTACTATCCCCTTCCTACACAAAAGTTAAAGTAGACCTCACAGGTCTCACAGAATGCCAAAGACCTCACTGTACGCTACAGGCCTCACAGTACGCTACAGGCCTYACCGTCCACTACAGATCTCACAGACCTCACAGTACGCTACAGACCTCACAGAACGCTACAGGCCTAACAGTACGCTACAGACCTCACAGTACGCTACAGATCCCACATGCCTCACAGTACGGCTACAGACGCTCACAGTGCGCTACAGGATTCTCACAGACCTCTACAGTGACGCTACAGGCCTCACAACACTACAGAACCTCGACAGTATGCTACAGACCTCACAGTAACGCTACGACGTCACAGTAGCGCTACAGAAATCGCCACATGCCTCACAGTACGGCTTTACAGACCTGCACAATACGGCTCAATCTCACAAGTACCCTACAGACCTCAAGCTGAAGCCTACCAGTATCTCATAGACCTACAGCACGCTACAGGCCTCACAGTACGCTACAGGACTCACTGTAAAGCTACAGATTCACAGACCTCACAGTACGCTACAGATCCCACATGCCTCACAGTACGCTTACAGACCACACAGACCTCACAGTACGCTAAGGCCTCAACGTACGCACTACAGCCGTCACAGTACGCTACAGATCCCACATGCCTCACAGTACGCTTACAGACCTCACAATACGCTACAGATCCTCACAGTACCCTACAGACCTCACTGTACGCTACAGATCTCATAGACTCACGAGCACGCTACAGGCCTCACAGTACGCTACAGACCTCACTGTATGCTACAGATCTCACAGACCTCACAGTACGCATACAGATCCCACATGCCTCACAGTACGCTTACAGACCACACAGACCTCACAGTACGCTACAGGCCTCACAGTACACTACAGACTCACAGTACGCTGACAGACGCTCACAGTACGCTACAGACCTACATGCCTCACAGTACGTACAGGCCTCACAGTACGCCTACAGATCCCACATGCCTCACAGTACGCTACAAGGCCTCACAGTACGCTACAGGAATCCCACATGCCTCACAGTACGCTACCAGCCTCACAGTACGCTACAGGCCTGGCACAGTACGCTAGCAGATCCACATGCCTCACAGTACGCTAGAGACCTCACAGTACGCTAGAGACCTCACAGTACGCTAGAGACCTCACAGTACCCTAGAGAACTCACAGTACCCTAGAGACCTCACAGTACGCTACAGATCCCACAGGCCCCACAGTACGCTACAGGCCTCACAGTATGCTACAGGCCTCACAGTACGCTACAGATCTCACATGCCTCACAGTACACTACAGACTTCACAGAACTCTACAGATCTCACATGCCTCACGGTACGCTGCAGGCCTCACAGTACTCTACAGACCTCACAGTACTCTATAGGCCTCACAGTACGCTACAGGCTTCACTGGAATCTGATCACTAATTAACCCACTGTAGTGGAGGGGAATAAAGGAACACATTATGTACCAAACCACTGTATTCATGATGATTCATCTTGTATACAGAAGCTATACAACTGCTTCTGTGTTGCTTACTGTACGTGCATGTGACAACAACGTCAGATGGTACATGACGATCGAAATGGACCACAGATGGAAATTAGTTATGTGGAAAAATCCTGTGYAAACACAAATAGCATTTTAAATGCCTCTGGAAATKATCTGTACTATGTTTATCTGTTGCATGAATCTTACATCAGTGGCTACAAGGATTCATATCATACCAACACTCTCCAAAGGCATACTTGTGTGCATTGAGGGCCTTGCACTGTGACTGTATCTTCACACTACACACATTAAAGTGCCATCCTAAACCCAACTCTGCTTGATGAAGTGCATCACAACTAATCAGCCTGGCAGTGAATACTTATGTATACCTCTGACTCTATCCGTCCTAAAAAGAGCTGAATGTTGTTTTGGTCCACGTCTATGGAGGAAAGGAGAGCTTTCATCTTTTACTTACAGTATTCTGTGTGTTCTAAAAATAGCACTTGCTCCAATGTGGACACCTACATGGGCCCAGATTGAGGTGTGGAACATGTAACACTATGCTGTGAGTGAAATAGTCAGTCAGACAGACAAGCTTTAACACAGTCTCATTCTAAAACAGTGAAAGGTGGGTTTTCACCAGACCGACAGTGTTTGTTTAAACCACAATCACAAGAGGATATGTCTGGGTTATTAAGCCTGATTGAGCCTGTTAGGAATGAATTAGATGACGGCACATTCATTTAAGCTTAATAGATGTGATTTGTTCTAACAAAGCATTTGACACACAGTCTATTTGCGTTTGATATGCTCTATTATCCACATTCTATCTTCTATATAGGGTTAAGTGATGTGTTTGCGATAACTGGTTTGTGATAACTAGAAGGAATTGCTTTATTGGCCATAAACAAAAAGAGAGAGAGAGAAAAAAGATCATATTACTCCAGTGYTAGCCTCTCCACACTGGCTTCCTGTTAAGGCAAGGGCTKATTTCAAGGTTTTACTGTTAGCTTTTTCCTATAGAGCTACATTTTTATGGAATGGTCTGCCTATCCATGTGAGAGACGCAGACTTGGTCTCGACCTTTAAGTCTTTATTGAAGACTCATCTCTTCAGTAGGTCATATGATTGAGTGTAGTCTGGCCCAGGAGTGTGAAGGTGAACGGAAAGGCACTGGAGCGACGAACTGCCCTTGCTGTCTCTGCCTGGCCAGTTGCCCTCTCTCCGCTGGGATTCTCTGCCTCTAACCCTATAACCCGGGGCTGAGTCACTGGCTTACTGCTGCTCTTCCATGCCGTTCCTAGGAGGGGTGCGTCACTTGAGTGGGTTGAGTCACTGACGTGATCTTCCTGTCCGGGTTGGCGCACCCCTCGGGTTTGTACCGTGGGGGAGATCTTCGTGGGCTATACTCGGCCATGTCTCAGGGTAGTAAGTTGGTGGTTTGAAGATATCRCTCTAGTGGTGTGGGAGCTGTGCTTTGGCAAAGTGGGTGGGGTTATATCCTGCCTGGTTGGCCCTGTAACGTCGGACGGGGCCACAGTGTTTACTGACCCCTCCTGTCTCAGCCTCCAGTATTTATGCTGCAATCGTTTGTGTCGGGGGGCTAGGATCAGTCAGTTATATCTGGAGTATTTCTCCTGTCTTATCCGGTGTCCTGTGTGAATTTAAGTATGCTCCCTCTAACTCTCTCTCTTCTCTTGGAGGACCTGCCTAGGACCATGCCTCAGGACTATCTGGCCTGACGACTCCTTGCTGTCCCCAGTCTACCTGCTATGGAACCCTGACCTGATCACCGGACGTGCTACCTTGTCCCGGGCCTGCTGTTTTCAACTCTCTCTCTCTACCCACCTGCTGTCTCTAACTCTGAATGATTGGCTATGAAAAGCCAACTGACATGTACTCCTGAGGTGCTGACCTGTTGCACCTTCTACAACCACTGTGATTATTATTATTTGACCCTGCTGGTCATCTATGAACGTTTGAACAGCTTGGCCATGTGCTGTTATAATCTCTACCTGGCACAGCCAGAAGAGGACTGGCCACCCTTCAGAGCCTGGCTCCTCTCTAGGTTTCTCTTTAGGTTCCTGCCTTTCTAGCGAGATTTTCCTAGCCACCGTGCTTATACATCTGCATTGCTTCCTGTTTGGGGTTTTAGGCTGGATTTCTGTATAGCACTTTGTGAGATCGGCTGATGTAAAAAGAGCTTTATAAATACATTTGATTGATTGATTGACTGAATGAATGAAGAGAGAGGTTTAACTAGATATGGCTAATTTGTAGTGTGTAGAGAAGACAGGTTTACAGTATTATTAATCATCCTACATGGTAATGGTGTTATAGACATCTTTAACATCTTGTCAAAACCACACATTATGTCCAGCTACAAACAGGCAGACCAATCACTGAATCTTTTTCAGAAATGACATTTTGGTTCACGTCATCTCAAACAAAARTGCCTTTTAAGGCCAGTCCGACTCTGTCATTTCCATAGAAGTGATGTCATTAGTGATGTCACACAGTCTCTCAGACAGACCGTTCCCATGCTTCTTCACCACCAGCCACTTCATCAGAGTATCTCCAACTCTCTAGTACAGATGTAGGATCTTTGAGCCAGTTTGCTACAGCAGGGAAATAATCCCGCAGCAACAGGATTATTATGTGGATTCTAATGAATGGCCATTTTTGCCTCCATGCCACCTGGCACTGCAGTGTGGGAGAAGGTTTGTGAACTTATTTTATCTGTGAAGAAAACATTGTAGTTTCAATATGACAGAAAGAGAAAGGGCCCTGACTGACACTTCCTGTGAGCTAGAGAATCACTTTCCCAGGCCTGACAAAGTCATGTCACACATTACAGAAGAAGAGAAGCTGTCTGAGGCTGAGAGAGCCTGGCTGTGAGAAGCAAGGGGTGTTATTCAGATAGAGTTGGCTAGGATGAGAGCCAGTGTAAGCTACATTCATACTGCATGCATCCCGAGAGAGTTTCACTCAGAATAAAATGGAGATGGCACATATTATATGTAGATATATAGCCTACGGTACAGAGAGAAAGGTTTAGTTRGTCTACAAAGGCTTTATGGGGTAAATGCATACTAAGGAGTGTTTAGAAACATGCAGAATCAGAGGCACAAGGGTGCTATAGAGTAGGACTGGGGACCCCTATGGGTATTCCTCCAGTTGTTGCTGCACACATGCTGCCCTGTATAACAACTGGCTGGGGGTCATGTTAAAAAGCCAATAGAGAGAGGAGCTATGTGCAGAATGTCAGCAACCTGTCCAACTGACCAGTGGGTATCACTGTGTAATCCATCACGCACCCAGCCTCCCAATATTAATTACTGTCCATATTGAAGGTCTGATTAGTTCATTATAGACATTTTTTTAAAGTGTTCAAGAGGATCCTTAGTTATGGTCTTTGAAAACGTTTTCAATTAAGTGATACGCCTAATAACTGTTATTTGTTTTAACACTGCCAGGCATGCCAAGCAATATGATTATGTTATAAGGATACGATGCGACTCGAGTCATGGCAGAAGCACATACTGTATTTTTGACATGACAGTCGATGGACTGCATGATATTTCTATTACCCACATCGATGTTCCCTCAAACTAACTTATAATCGTAGGATGTAATGAATGTCAATAAGTGAACAAGGAATGTTGTATGCTGAAGGAAAATAAGAATATCCTACCTTTGCAGAGGTCCAGCACAAACCGTGGCCAGTGTGACGCGTTTATTTCTCAGTTATAACATGAAATATTCAATTGCCTCCATCCTTATATTTCATTGTCAATTTGAATATCAGCAATACAATGAGACTCATTTCATAAACTCCGTACGATTTCATTGATTTAGCCTGTCAATTGGTTGAAGTTGACCGTGTGGCTATATAGAGAAAAACGCCAATAAAGTCTATTCCATAATCCTTATTTGTATTTCAATGTGCTTTACCTTCAATATGTTCTTCAAAGTTGTAAAAGATTTCGTCAACATCAACAAGTTTGAGAAGGCTATTCATTGAAYGTGAAATTATCGCGGAGTAGTTCAGTGCGCACGGGGAAGTTGATTCGTTGAACAAACAAGAACAATCAGTGCATCTTGTAGGCGGGGCAAAATCCCGTTACTCTGGATCCGAGCAATCATTCCCTGCCTCTCAGAGCCAGAGAGAGCAGACCACTGCCCAGTGACCTATCAGTTGCAAGCACATGCTGCTGACCAAAACAGTAAACTGAACTCCCTCATTTTAACCTCTTAGTTATCGAGATTAAATACATGTTTCCCACAAACTCAGAAACATCCAAAATATGTGAGGTAGGTCTTCCTAAATATGCCTACACATTGTTTAATTTCCTAATGCTATTCAGATTCACAACTTTGACAATCTTTCCACAATCATCATCATCACCATGTCCCCCCATTTCACTTACCTGAGGTATATGAGTCCAGGCAGACAGATACATACTCTACCTCAATGTTCAATGTGATACAACCACCCTGTAAAAACCGACAGCTATATATGATGCCAAATTGTTAGCCAACTGTTGCACAAAATGTTACTACAGCATCCTCTCTCTCTCAGACTGGGTTTTAGCAACAGTTAAAGCACCCCCAGACAGTGGGGCCAGAGTCAGTGACTCTTAGTCGTGGCACCCAGCCCAGGAGACATCCACACAGAGCTCTCTACCCGGAACTTGGCAGCACGAGAGAAACAGCTGCCAGATGGTCAAATTCTACAAGGATACAGAAATGTGCATTTTTTTTGTATTCAAATTGACAGGTGCATTGGATATTTCTAACTATTGTGTTGTGGGCATAATTGGTTGTTAGTTTTAGTTTAGAGTTTCCTTCCAAAAATTAAACACTGTACCTGCCTAATGCACAATTTCCATCCTAATTCTACACATTTTGCCATGGGGCAGAGAAAATGTTGCAGTTTTATAGCCAATTTTCTGCAATTCTACGCRTTTTTCCATGACTTTGGCGACGATATCAACGGTGGCCCCCTGGAGGTCAGGGCCCCTGAGCACATGCCCTGCGTGTCTGGTAATGATTAGGCCGACCACGAGGTTTAGATAGCTGGCTAAACTACCTACCTAGCAWTGTTAGCTGACATGGGCTCATTGAATGTCATAACAAGTAGAAAACTGCTGATGCCCTACCAAATGCACCTTGTGAATTCTACTTTTCTAAATCCCAACAGTAAATTGAGACCCCGACTGAGTTTATTTATTTTTGGCCCCCTAGGCAGCCACGGGGCTACGAGTAGCACATAGTCTGCGTAAAGGAAGAAGTGGCACTGGTGTAATCTCATGTCTTGGCATTCAATGGTGTTTGGGATAACCTTTAGTGGTGTCTGGCAAACAACTACAATGACATTTTTTTTKGTCTCATTTACATCACATTTCACATTTGTGTTGCACTGATATTGAGTTCAGAGGGAAACATGGCTCATATAGTGACAGTGAAATCTCTATGATAGATAGTTATGTAATAGACCCTGATGTTAATCCTGACCTTTCCGCCTCTTTCAGAACAAAGGATTAAAAGGCCATAGACAACAGAGTGGACGTCTGTCTGATAGTGTGTGTGTGTCACCACCACCTCCTCACAAGAGCGCTAAGCTCCTCAATGTGACCTGTGTGTGGTCGGTCAAATTCAAGCCTTCTATCTGGCAATGGCCACTCCGCCGCTATTGATAACTTTGCTAAACAATGTTTCTATTGAAGGAGCGGAGCGTTTCCATCTCCTCCATGGTTACAATCAGTTTTCCCTATTAAAACTGAGAGCAGCCAGGAGCCACTGTACATTTCTAAGTGCGAGAGACACGTGACCCAGAACCAGAATAGCATCTTAGCCAATGAGGTGGGGACAGATAAGAGATGTGTTCTTTTTGGCTCCTTGTCTGAAGTTAGTGAACCATCAACATGCCCCTCATAATTTGAGCCTGTTAGAGCAAGAGATGTCTGTTGGATGTGAATAACAGTTTTTGTCATGGAGAATATCCTGGGTTGTATCCTGTGTTGTCTGTGCCAGCCAAGTGATCGATCTGTACAACTGCCTAAGGGTTATTGCAAGTGGGTGTCGGTTTACTTTAGTTTGATTGAAAGGAAAAAGGGCTGTTATAAGAGAGCAAATAAAATGGAAATAGCTGTGACATTTACAGCGGAGGAAATTAAATAAAGTACAAACTGTCAAAAAAAAGTATTTGTGTTCAGTTTTCATCTCCAGTTTCATAAATTATTCTAAACATACTAGAGAGGTGGAGACTTGCTGTAATTAGATAACAGTTCAGAGAGGTGGAGACTTGACTGTAATTAGATAACTGTTTAGAGAGGTGGAGACTTGACTGTAATTAGATAACAGTTTAGAGAGGTGGAGACTTGACTGTAATTAGATAACTGTTTAGAGAGGTGGAGACTTGACTGTAATTAGATAACAGTTCAGAGAGGTGGAGACTTTGACTGCAATTAGATAACAGTTTAGAGAGGTGGAGACTTGACTGTAATTAGATAACTGTTTAGAGAGGTGGAGACTTGACTGTAATTAGATAACGTTTTAGAGAGGTGAGAACTTGACTGTAATTAGATAACAGTTCAGAGAGGTGGAGACTTGACTGTAATTAGATAATAGTTCAGAGAGGTGGGAGACTTGACTGTAATTAGATAACAGTTCAGAGAGGTGGAGACTTGACTGTAATTAGATAACTGTTAGAGAGGTGGAGACTTGACTGTAATTAGATAACAGTTCAGAAAGGTGGAGACTTGACTGTAATTAGATAAACGTTTAGAGAGGTGGAGACTTGACTGTAATTAGATAACAGTTCAGAGAGGTGGAGACTTGACTGTAATTAGATAAACAGTGGAGGAGAGGGTCGGAGACTTGACTGTAATTAGATAACAGTCTCAGAGAGGTGGAGACTTGACTGTAATTAGATAACAGTTCAGAGAGGTGGAGACTTCACTGTAATTAGATAACAGTTTAGAGAGGTGGAGACATTTTAATTTKATTATAATTATTATTTATTTATAATTATTTTTACGCCCTTTTTCTCCCAAATTTCGTGGTATCCAATTGGTAGTTAAAGTCTTCGCTGCAACTCCCATACGGACTCGGGAGAGGCGAAGGTCGAGAGCCGTACGTCCTCCAAAACACAACCCAGCCGAGCCGCACTGCTTCTTGACACAATGCCTGCTTAACTCGGAAGCCAGCCGCACCAATGTGTCGGATGAAGCACCGTACACCTGGCGACTGTGTCAGCTTGCCGCAGGAGTCGCTAGAGCGTGATGGGACAAGAACATCCCTGCCGGCCAAACCCTCCCCTAACCCGGACGATGCTGGGCCAATTGTGTGCTGCCCCATGGGTCTCCCTGTTGGCTGCGACAGAGCCTGGACTCAAACCAGGATCTCTAGCGACATAGCTAGCACTGCGATGCAGTGCCTTAGACCACTGCGCCACTTGGGAGAGAGGTGGAGAGACTTGACTATAATTAGATAACAGTTTAGAGAGGTGGCGACTTGACTATAATTAACTTATTATTGATGATCTGCCTTTCCTGAATCTAAAATAAATGTTTGTGAGAGGTTTGTGAGAGGTTTGTCTACGATGCTTCTTAAACATTTGGATATGAAATATTAACACTATGCTCCCATTGATCTACCGTAAAACGTCAATTAACGCTGAGTCTCAAATAGCTGCATGTCCCTTTTAATAGCTGGGCATCAGAACACATTTCAGCAAATAAACGTCTGTTTCAAATAAATGTCACATCTAAATGAATTCGTTACGAGGTTACCATGGATACAGCTCTGCTATTCCCACAGTCACGTGCATTAAACATAAAAAAAWATATATATATACGGTATATATATTCTGTCAACGTTGCTATCTATGGTGCCGGTATCGCTCTCAGTGATGGTAAGGCGTGAACTCGGGGGTGTATGATAGACAGCCTAGTCTTTGCAAGTCTAATCTAGGATGGATGTTATTGTAATGTTTATACTGGTCATACTGGTCACAATACACAGTGTGGTAGTCTTTTCAACATTTTATTGAGCAAAAGCTGTGTGCATTAAGGACGCCTGGCTCTAATAAGCACTGGTTGTGCTCCATGATTGAAGCAAATAAATGCCGGGGCTATTAATTGACATTTTAAGGTATTCATGTTTGTGGTTGGGAGGAAAATCAATAAACTTGTATTTAACTAGAGATGGGTGGCTCACGTTCCTCCAAGGCTTGAATCTCTCTCTCTCTATGTCTGTCTGTCTGTTAGAACTTGGTGGGCTTATCAATGTTTGACTAACTGGTATTGATTGGTGAATGTATTGTATTGTATTAAACTGCCCTTTTTCACTGCATTCCAAACATGAAAAAACAACCTCTGGAATAGATTCAAAATGACCTTTTCTGCTTTGAAGGCACTCCAATGGAGCAATATCACTTGGCTTGAAGTGATGCTCCAAAGATTAAGTATCATTTCTCCCAGTAGTTTTGAAAGTAGTGCTCACGAGCCAAAACGGCTCCCTGATAACTGTGCACATTTGCGTACGTTTGCAATTCATATGAAATGTTACGAATTCAAATTCGTACAATATGTTACGAATGTGTAAGTGCTTAAGATCCCAGACTGCACCTTTAAGGAAAGGGGGATACCTAGTGAGTTGTACAACTGAATGCATTCAACTGAAATGTGTCTTCCGCATTTAACCCAAACCCCTCTGAATCAGAGAGGTGCGGGGAGCTGCCTTAATCGACATCCATGTCATCGGCGCCCAGGGAACAGTGGGTTAACTGCCTGGCTCAGGGGCAGAATGACCGATTTTTACCTTGTCAGCTCTGGGATTCGATCCAGCAACCTTTCGCTTACTGGCCCAACGATACTACCCGCCAGGCTACCTGCCGACTAAGGTGATAAAAAAAAACATATGGTTTCTTAATTATTTTTGTATCTTTAATTAACTGGCAAGTCAGTTAAGAACAAATTCTTATTTTCAATGACTGTCTAGGAACAGTGGGTTAACTGCCTTGTTCAGGGGCAGAACAACATATTTTTACCTTGTAAGCTCAGGGATTCGATCTTGCAACCTTTCGGTTACTAGTCCAACGCTCTAACCGCTAGGCTACCTGCTGCCCCAAAACTGAATGCATTCAACTGAAATGTTGAACTAAATGGGATGTGTCAGACCCGATTGTACTGGGCTGTTCTCCCATTTTGCAGTAAATGTGTCCTATAATGTCGCTGCTCTAATACATGGTTGGAAAGGGGAGTGGGAGGTGGCTAGACGGTTCAATCACTGTGAGTAGTACATATGGGGCAGCAGCCCATTAAGCGCTATACCATTCACTAAGACAAATACAAAGTACTAACTCATAAATTCCCCGATTGGACTTAAGTTCCTTCTGAAGTTCCTTCATGAACACCTTGTTCATGTTCTTAGCTGGCAAGATGACTGTAATCCATTAGCCTGATAGCGGGGAACAGTCATGTCGTTACAATTGTGTGCTCTTATCTCTTAATTCACTTAATGATGAGTTTGCCAGTCTGAATGACAGCTTGTGTAACTGGAAACACTTTGTGAATAGATCAATGATGTAGCACAGAGCACATTAAACTGCTGTATCATCTAGGTTACCTGTTATCCATGTATTCATCTGTAATTAAAACAGTATAAGCCCTGCCTGAGTCACCTTGCCTTGAAGGATAGTTAGACTGTTCATTTGCCTCCTTTATGGTAGTGGCAGTGAAAGCTGAGCCGAGGTGAGGAGAGATTGAATTGAACCTGGATCTCCAGCCACCCTAGAGAACACATAACAAGATCAATTACACAAATTAGCTACTACTCCAGAAACAGTTAAGCACCCCCACCTCCACCTTTCCATCAAGGTGTGGAGACCAGGCCTGTGGTACCTGTCGTTGGAACACTGCTTGTGAAACTCAGGCAGTGTGCTGTTGGTCGGCAGCACAGACAACATTCAAACTAGCTACTGTAGATTGACTTGACCGAAAAGGCCTTTGTAGTCGAGTTGCACTGCCTGCACAATCTGATGTCTTTGAGTGAGAGAAAGACAGAAAGGAGAAGAAAAGAAAAGAGAGAGAGTGTGAGAGAGAGAGAGAGAGAGAGAGAGAGAGGAGAAGTGAGCATGTGGGTTTCCCACCAACTGCCAGCTAAAGTAATTGCAGTGTGCAGACAACATCACATTCATCTTCAGCTATCTGACAGCTCCAGAAACACTGAGGGAAGGAATCTGTGGTAGCAGTTTTTTTTTTCACTGTTCAATGAAAATACTCATTCACATACAACATGTTTTCAGAGACATGAAGTAATAAATATACAGTACATGCTTTGGAGGGGAGACAGTTTGGAAGTTGGAATTTGTTTTGCTGCTAAGTTTTATTTTCAGACCATTAACAAAGGTCTTGCTATTGTGATGTGTAAAATGTATTATGTTTTATTGTGTTTCCAGTCTTGGTGTTACAAAAGGAACCCATTTGAATTTAAAGGAGAAACAACAATGAACCTCCCACATGTTATCTTGCTTATCAAAGATGTTACTAACATACAGTGTCCCTGTTTCACAGTTCTTCCTATTCCATTAATTAAAGTAAATACCATGATGAAATAATTTCCAAAGTCTCAAGGTCAGACATGTCTACATGGTTGTTCATGAAACACATGTACTATTGGGTACAGTACTACATCTCAAATTATATTGTGCTGCAACAAAAAAGCATTTCATTCCAAAATTCTCTCCACAGTCACATTTAGTTAGCGGTTAATCGTGATGCTGTTCTCTAAATAATGAAACAAATATGCTAATTATTTCATTAATGAGGCTTCAAATGGTCGTCGGCCAAACAAAAACGAAGAAATAAGGAAGAAAGCAAATGTATCCTCCACCCTGCTAGTTCCATAGGGCATAGATGCATCTGCTCCATGACAAATGTATGGCTGTAGTGGTCCCTTAAAGGGATGATAACTATTTCCTCCCCCACTTCCTATCTCCTATGCAATGCATCATAAATCCTACAGATTACACCCAGCGCATGGAATAACCAGACCAGCTGAGGCTCAAAGTGAGACACAGTCAATCAGGCCATGTCCCTGTCACCTGCAGTGTGCAGTGACTGAGAGCACACTGTGGCCCCCAGGGGTCCAGGGAGACTCTAATGATATGGTCCTACAGGTACAAAGAGTTTGATGCATCTGGTGGACATGAGGCGTTAAACTTTTTCATGTCTGTGTGGAAAGGAAACTGACAGTCGCATTGATGGTCAACAGACTTTCCACCAGAGTATAAATTCAATGTTCTTTTGACCAGCGACACTTGTCGCATTCTAATTGTCTACAGACATGTCATTAGACCAAGTATAAACTGGCCAGTGGCGACCCGTCAATTTTGTGTTTGCCTGTTTTGCATGTTATTTTGGCATTAATACGTGTCACATATCTGTTTGAAAACAATGTAATAAAAATCCAATCGAATCGTTTAGTTAATATATTTGTTATATTTCACCTTTATTTAACCAGGTAGGCCAGTTGAGAACAAGWTCTCATTTACAACTGCGACCTGGCCAAGACAAAGCAAAGCAGTGCAACAAAAATAGATGTGCAGATGGGGATGTGCAAGTGGAAATACTGGTGTGCAAAAGAGCAGAAAAACAAAAACAAATATGGGGATGAGGTAGGTAGTTGGTTGGTTGGATGGGCTACTTACAGATGGGCTGTGTACAGCTGAAGTGATCGGTAAGCTGCTCTGACAGCTGATGCTTAAAGTTAGTGAGGGAGATATGTCTCCAACTTCAGTGATTTTTGCAATTCGTTCCAGTCATTGGCAGCAGAGATCTGGAAGGAAAGGCGGCCAAAGGAGCTGTTGGCTTTGGGGATGACCAGTGAGATATACCTGCTGGAGCGCGTGCTACGGGTGGGTGTTGCTATGGTAACCAGTGAGCTGAGATAAGATGGAGCTTTATCTAGCAAAGACTTATAGATGACCTGGAGCCAGTGGGTTTGGCGACGAATATGTGGCGAGGACCAGCCAACAAGAGCATACAGGTCGCAGTGGTGGGTAGTATATGGAGCTTTGGTGACAAAACGGATGGCACTGTGATAGACTGCATCCAGTGTGCTGAGTAGAGTGTTGGAGGCTATTTTGTAAATGACATCGCCGAAGTCAAGGATCGGTTGGATTGTCAGTTTTACGAGGGTATGTTTGGCAGCATGAGTGAAGGAGGCTTTGTTGCGAAATAGAAAACCGATTCTAGATTTAATTTTGGATTTAGATGCTTAATGTGAGTCTGGAAGGAGAGTTTACAGTCTAGCCAGACACCTAGGTATTTATAGTTGTCCACATATTCTAAGTCGGAACCATCCAGAGTAGTGATGCTAGTCTGGCTGGCGGGTGGGGGCAGCGATTGGTTGAGGAGCAATAGTGTTGCAAAACAACACAGTTTGATTAATTAGCCTCCATCAGGTTTGAGTAGTGGTCTCGAAGCAGCAACATGTAGCTAATTAGTGTAAAAGGCAGCAAACACTTCCTGCTACAACGGCAGCCAATCTGAGAGAAACTGAGCATCTCTTTGGGGATCACAACACCACTTCGTCATTAGTAGTTGATGGAGACCAGGCGGCACCCTTTGACAGTAATGGATGACTTCAAATCTCCATGAGCATTAAGTTAAACAATCTCTCAGGGAGAGGACAGCTACGGATTTATGTTACTCTAAACTATAATTGGATATTGATTTATTGACAAAGCATCTAGGCATGCAGTAGAGCAGACTGCTGTGAGGAACTAACTGCCAGTACAGTACAGGTAGTAGGACAGGGCCAAGGGAATGTAGTTCTGTAATACACACTTAAGTACACATTCAACAGGTTTCATATCCTGAGGCAACAGGAAGCTTGTGGGAATGGACACATGTATTCTACCACAGATCCTTACTGTAAGTAGGTTTCATTGGGACTAGGGTATAATCTTAACTGTGAGTGATTCTAAAATTGACTCGGTAGAGCCCATTATTAAAGTAGAACTCCATTGCATGGTTCAGTACTACTGGAATCCGTGGTCTGCTGAAAAGAAGTACATGTACTCTCTGTTGAGGGGATAAAAGTAGTGATGCATTGATGAAAACTCTTCCCTCTCCCTAAACGAGTGTTATGATTAGGCTGGCTGGAGAAGAGCAGAGTCAAATTAATAATACAGTGTGATTGGTTGGTGCACCTGGAACTAGAACTCTGGAATATTTCTGGCCAAAATGGATCTAAATCCTCTGTTACTCTGTCCAGTCGTTACATTCCATATTCTCTTTATTAATATGTCATGTAATGTCTGGACAAAGTAACAGAAGCTTTGCCTCCATTTTGGTCAGAAATATTCCAGAGTTCTAGTTCCAGGTRCACCAATACCACTGCTTTTATCCATGAGGTGAACATTTGAATTTTGTCGGAGACTTCTGAACCAGGCTTGTCATATTGTTAAGGAAACTGTTGATTGGTTGTGTCAAAATACAGCCAACCTGACGGAAAATAATATTTGCAGGTGGACGGGGACGGGTGGAATAAACTAAATTGTGATTTTCTAGTGAGCTGGAAAAAGCATCCATTCATCAATGTGCCACACAATTTCAGCATTTTGTCCCACATATTTCGTATAAAGTATATCACCATAGGAAATGCAGTAGGCACACTCATATCACCTCTCCTCTGCTTATCAGTGAGACAGTAGGCACACTCATATCACCTCTCCTCTGCTTATCAGTGAGACAGTAGGCACACTCATTATCACCTCTCCTCTGCTTATCAGTGAGACAGTAGGCACACTCATATCACCTCTCCTCTGCTTATCAGTGAGAGCAGTAGGCACACTCATATCACCTCTCCTCTGCTTATCAGTGAGACAGTAGGCACACTCATATCACCTCTCCTCTGCTTATCAGTGAGACAGTAGGCAATACTTCCATTAAGCAGCACATTTAGATAATTCCAGTCGACTTGTTTGGCAGTCCTTGTATCAATGCCTAAAATACACTGCCTTGAAAATGCAGTCTTGCACTTGCCTGCACCAACTTGTGGCACTGATTCAAGTCTAGATAGAGAATAGTGACACCAAGCTATCATTATCGGAAGTGAAAAGCATCTTTTCTCAAAGCAGACAATTATATAAATATATATATWTTTTTTGAGCAGTGAGATAAATGTGTTTTCAGCATATTGTTTTTACTCTCTGTATCAAACTGCGGTACTCTATCAAACTGTCAAAGTGATCTAGTTGTTTACTCAGAGGATGCACCAGCAGAGACCACACGATACAACATAGTGCAAAAAGGTTTAGATTACTTGACTATGCCTCACCAGCATATAAAATTGAATTCACAATTGTATTGCCAATGCAGCAGTATATTTTCAACAGCCATTCTTAATGCCAAAAGTAAGCTTTAAAGGTAACACCTCCCATTCACCTTGATAAGTTGTCATGGTCCATAAAAGGTGAACAGATAGGGACAGCCTGCTCCATTGTGCTGTTATCATGCTCTGAAACTCAATTAATTGACAGTACAAAGACATTAACAGTTCAGATTAGGAGCCAGGAGAACAAGTGTGGTCCCCATCCATCCCCCTTCATAAATCTGCCATTATGTGTTGGTCAACAGAGGACACTGGCCACCAGCCAACCCACCATCCTGCCAGGTGGAGGTAAACACACTTAATGGTGCTGACTGGAGAGGATGACAAACATGAACGCTGCAGCAGAAATACAGTATATGCAAATGTTTTACTGTATGATGTAAACTATATTCGGTAACACTTGATTTGTATGTGGGCAAATTAAACAAATTCCCCAATAAATAAGGAATCTTTACCCAGACACCAACAAGAAATCCATATGAGGGCTATGTTGTATATAAGATTCTTGACATCAAAGCTGTTCTCTGTTCCACATTTGAGTGACATCCATCTATCTATATAAATCCATGTGTACGTGTGTGGTAAATTGGAAAATATGAATTAGTTTATTGAGGTGTTATGCCGCAGTTGTTGCATCAGAGTTGATTTCACATGTCAAAGCCTGAACTATTTAAAGAGACTGCATCACTACTGGAACCATGGGCACCATTACCTCAGGCATACTTTGTTTAACAATCTACAGTATGTCAGGTGGACTATCACTATAGTCAATATGGTTAATGACAAAAAAAAGCAGTCTTCTCCTTTGCTTTACAATGGCCTTCCAAGTGGGAATACTTGGATGTGATTTGCTACGCTTTCACAGATAGAGTTTCACCTGCTATGGAGTAGGAATATGACTAATAACCGTGTATGATCTTAATTAGTCTGAACAATCAGCATGTTAAATAGGGTGCTTCAACAAAGCATGAAATTCAAAATAACTCTTCTCCATTGATCCCTCCATGGGGTAATTTAGTGKCTCATTTTCATGTATGTGCTAGAGTTTAGATTTTGATGATGAATAATTGTTGACTATTCTTCATCCTGCAGGCTCTCCCCATTGAATGAATAATTAATATACAGCTAAATGCACTTCTATGGGAAATCATAGGTTGATCACGACTCAAGGGTGAACTAGACATCATTGTTCTCCAGCAGCATACTTTGTTAATCAGACAAATATGAAATAAATGGACCAAACATAAGCCCTGATTCCCTCCAGTGCTTTGTCCTATGGAGGCATGACGGTTCTTGGACACAGTCAAATTCGAACATCATGTGAGACACAAGCAGTGAGGACAGGACCCTGAATATGATAGAGAAGTATTGACRTGAGAGTGAAAAACATCACAAACATACTGAGACAATACTGATGGAGTGAGTATTAAGAGATTGAATGAAATGTGCTTCTTAAAAGTAGCACACATCTAAAGTGTGATACCTGTCTTAGAATGGTGGATTTACCAAGTGGGGTACAGTAGTTAAGAAGAGGTACTCTGGCAGTTTTTCATCCCGATTTGTTACAGAACAAATTTTCAACAAGAATTCAGAGTTAACACCCACAATTGGTACAGTTAAGGGATCTATTTTTGTCTGTGCTGTGAACAGGTTCAATGGGTTCTGTAAACAGTTCTCCTGAAGCTGGATTAATGAGCAGTTGGAACTAGCTCTATGGCTGACAGTGTTTAATAGCTAGCTATGGTTGACAGTGGCTTCTAGCTAGCTACGGCTGATAGTGTCTTCTAGCTAGCCATGGCTGACAGTATTTAATAGTTCAACCTGGTCTCAGAGCATTTCATATTATTCTGTACGAACATCTGAGACACTCCTTTTAGTATGATATGTTACGTTTCATCTGGTATTTATTAACTTGTGGATATCCATTACACATTTCGTATGATGTTACAAATTACAATTTGCATTACATGTTATGAACTTGCAATGCGTACAATATGTTACAAATTTGCAAACGTACTATATGTTATGAATTTGCAAAATGTGTGATATGTTACRAATTCTAGCTAGGTGGTTAGGTGGCTAACATTAGCTAGATGGTTAACGTTAGCTAGGCTAGGGGTTAGGKTTAAGCTTAGGGTTAAGTTTAGGAGTTAGGTTAAAGGGTTAAGGTTAGGGTTAGGGGAAGGGTTAGCTAAAAGGGTTAGGCAACCTGCTAAGTAGTTGCAAAGTAGTTAAATAGTAGTTGAAAAGTTGCTAATTAGCTCAAATGCTAAAGTTGTCCCTGATAAGATTTGATCTTGCAACCTTTGAGTTGTAAGATGTTTGCGTTATACACCCACCCATCCACCCCGACCAGGCACCCTACTTTTGTTTTTGACTTAAGTAACTATATGTCTTATGTAACCACACCAAACATAACATATCATATTAATTTGAGTGTCCCAGATTTAAATTTAGTATGCTATGTCTAGTCTATGAGACCAGGATGAATAGCTAACTATGGCTGACAATGACTACCTGAATGGTTACTGGATACAGCTGTTGTTCTCTGTAAATTGAAAAGCTTCTCTTTGACTTGACGGCTCAGCCAAACATCATAATGACACCTGCTGATTATAATTGTCAGCAGCACACGTCCGGTTCTCTTAGATACCACCCACTTCCTGTGTGACACTTCAAGCGAGACGTTAGCGGTCCATATTAATGTTATTGTGGTACTCTAATTTCTCTCAGGGGGTCTAAATACAATTTAAATCAAGTAGAATGATTCTGTCAAAACTTAGTGGTCCTGAATTTGATGAGTTGACTAATGGCACAGCAAGGAGTAATAGCACTGACCTCAAGAGGCTTTTGTTAATGGCTTTTACATGAGAATGTCTGATGCGTTGGCAAGCTGACAACCCAGCAATTATTGTATGAAATCATGAGTTTCCTACATCACCACTGGAACAGCAAGCTCCAAGTCAATTAAAAAGTTACACCCAATTAGAAGATCATAATGTTGAAGATRAACTCATATGTGGAGGCTAGTTTGTGTGATCCGCTAACCACCCTGAACTCTCATAGGAAATCCTGAGTAGATTTCCCATTCCAAGGTGAACTCTCAAATGCTCTCAGTTTCTTATTTGGAGAGTTTCATTTCTAAAAGTGGAAGAACTGCGCCACAAGCTTAGAGAGGGCCTGCYGTAAGCTTGCAGTAAGCTTCAGGAAATTGTAAAGGGCATGAGTACAAGACCAAGAGTRTGTTTCAGACGTTACTTGGAGGCGTGCTCCATTTCTGTGTGGGGATGATGGGGTAGTTGTGTGGCAGCCAAAAGGGTTAATCGAGGGAAACGTTGTGACCCAATGTTGCCACTACCAGTCAGTCACCATAACAACCAGCATCTATCCCGGGGCTTAAAACACATCTAAATTGCCAGAACATTTTAGCCTCATAATTACCAGACTGATTACCGCAGCTATATCAAACATCCATGTAAGCTCATGAGATCAGGTGGCTTGCGAGGCTAAGAACATTTAGCTGTGAGAGATATTGAATCTCATCTAATACAATAAGTCTTCTGAGTTTGCCACTAACAAGCAGAGGCACAGCTGTGGCGACATGCCATGGGAATTAAAGAGAATTACAGAATGGAGGGACAGAGTTCAGTGCCTACAAGAATGGAAGATTGTTTTTATTGTGAGAGCTCTGGAGAGTAAGATGTCCAATGTATTTACAGTATTACAACTATACTTGAGAAAAAAAACTATGATAGTAACAAGCACATAAATGTTCATAGACATGGCTAGAAACATGATTGTAAGAGCATAGTTTGTTTATCCAGCTCTTACAATCATGGAGAGTTCATGTTTTCTTATTGTGCTGCTTTTGGGTAATTTAAGCATGGGTATAATGATGAAAAAGTAAACAGTGGCAAATACCAATAGCATCATCACCACAACACCAAATCAAATGTAATTGAATAAGCTCCGAGCTCTGGTATAGACAGGGCTTTTCTCTGAAGCATTGATGGAACTCCCTGATACAGAAACTCATTACACAAACTATTCCATTCATCCAGCCAGATCAACTACACACCCGGTCACTGCCAGGGAAGGATGTCTGAGAGGGATGGGCTGTACCTCATTACCMATGTGGATGACAGGGAAGCCTCAGTGTACATAGCTAAAGTAGGAAAAAWATATAATCATCACTACAGCCAAAACTGTAGCTGCCTCTGCTGAGTGAACCAGCCACCTCTAATCAAATACAATACCATTTACACAAAGCTGTAACAGAGAGGTCACTGGGTAGTAGTAATTGTGCTGATCCATAAAGGTAACACCTAATATACAGTCTAAAGAGGTCACTAGGTTGAAAAATGTATGGAATTTCTTATTAAAAAGGACTTATTTCATCCCTGGTGTTACAGCCAGTATTGCAAGACACTGCCAAAGTCAATTAGGCAGGATACCAAAAAAAGTACCAGCCGCATGGTAAAAAGAATGTTGAAAACTTCCAAGAAGCTAAATAATATCCAACTCTTCACGGGAGGCCAATGGTATTTCATAAAGAGGCAGCAAAGTAAACTCAGCATGCTTCCATCAATACAGTTAATCTGGATTATTATAACACCTTTGTTAATACCAGCAAATAATGTCAGTTATGCTTATGCTGAAACCAATGCCTTTGATTTCTTATTTTCATTCCAGCTGACAATGTGATTAACAAATGAACACTAATATACAACGCTCTCCGACATGTTGATTTGCAAAAATGAATGATCCTACATCAAGCTGTCACTGACCACTGACTGCAGTTTATTAGATTATCTGCTCTAAACGTAATGCTATGGAAGTTGTGTTGATGCTAATGTAGCAGTGTGAAGTTGTTCCCCTAGATTATGCACCAAGCTGCACACAAGGACCAATTCAAATAGGCCAGGTCAAGAGGGGATGTTAATAATTTGATAATAATAATAAWAATTCWGTGTGTTTTTTAAATGAAATTACAGCTGCATAGCTACTGTTATTCTTTGGTGAACAAACACCTTTTCATATCAATATTGTACATACACGTGATTGTAAAAGTTTTGTATATTTTGGTTTGACCCATCGCGGATTATCTGTATTTCCGTACCTCCTTATTGTTCTCTTTTGCCTGACCTTCGGCATAGCAAGGTATGTTGTCCTTGGCTCCGAAATTGTTCAATATAAAACCGTGGTAATGTTACACAATGTGCTGTTATGCAACCATTAGTTTGTTACAATGTGGACAATATAAAGATTTATGTTAACAAGTTTCACCGAGCTCGCTAACTAGGGTATCTAATGTAACTTGTGAGTACTTGGGACAGTGTTTGAGTGAGTGTCCATGTGCTTGCGCAGGTGCCTGAGAGCTGTAACTGCACCAAGGGCTAAAATATTGTGTGTTGTCTCTTTGTGTGCAGGTATGTCTTTTATTTTTTACGAATTATGTTGTATGTCATTTTACTTGTATTGTATGGTGTGCTGTTGTGCACTGAATGTGTGCACGCAGCACCTGTTATTTATTTTTGGCGCTCTCTTTTGCCTGACCTTCGGATAGCAAGGTGCCTGAGAGCTATGACTRCRCCAAGGGCAAAAATATTGTGTGTTGTCTCTTCGTGTGCAGGGCAAATAAAAATAATTCAACCAGCAGACCTGCAGTTGTGGCAGTGTCCTAATTAAAATTACACAACGCAGAACAAACCACGCTACACTTATCATGGGTAAGTAGTCTTTATGGATGTTAAAACTGACTCAGTGCTGCAATATTACTCATTACCAGTTGGATTTAACATGCAAGAAACATGAGCCAGCTGATCAATTGTACTGAGAATATTTTCCTGGGAAGCAGAGACTGCTATTGTTCTAATAATGGTGAGACAGCTGGTCACAGCAAGAGAGAAGAAACAGATGAGATTATTACCTGTAATGAATACTCAGGGAGAAAAAGGTGTAGATTCACGCGCAGAGCGCGGTAGGTGTTTATTTCGCCTTCGCAGAAGGCAGGATTCGTGGTCACAGGCAGGCAATACACAGGCAGGCAAACAGGCAGGTGAATCAAAACTAGGACTGAATGCTATAACTGGTTCTCTCAAACGAGCTGGGAAAAGGCTTAGTAGAGTCAAATGAGCTAATGAGACCAGGTGAGTAACTAACACAGATTAAATAAATGAACAAAAATGAAAGACAGGGCTACGTTCAAGAACACAACGAAACAGAACACAAGGTTGACTAAGAAAATAAATACAGAACCTTACATTAACAACACAGATGAATGGAGGAAACTACTGTGGATGGGATAGTGTGGTATAAATAAGCCTCTCTCAGACAAAATGGACCCATTCCCAAGGACTACAATAGCTGGCCTAAACATGAAAGCAYGGACAAAAGAGTTTCAGTTTTTTCAAATCAAATGTGTAAACCTCACAAACAATTTACTAATGTTTATTGTTCCCAGATACTACAGAGCTGTAGAGGCAGATGTTTTACCAAAAAACATAAGACAAATCTACTGATTATTTCATCCAATCCTCCTCATCAAACTCACAAGTACTGTTCTCTGACTCAACATGAGGGTGTTACTTTCCTTGTTGAACTTTGAGATGTACAGTCGTGGCCAAAAGTTTTGAGAATGACACAACCATTCATTTTCACAAAGTCTGCTTATTTGCATGTATGTATATGCAATTTGCATTTCATCCAGAATGTTATGAAGAGTGATCAGATGAATTGCAATGAATTGCCATACAAATGAACTGAATCCCCCAAAAACATTTCCACTGCATTTCAGCCCTGCCACAAAAGGACCAGCTGACATCATGTCAGTGATTCTCTCGTGTTGACGAGGACAAGGCTGGAGTTCACTCTGTAATGCTGATTGAGTTCGAATAACAGACTGGAAGCTTCAAAAGGAGAGTGGTGCTTGGAATCATTGTTCTTCCTCTGTCAACCATGGTTACCTGCAAGGAAACACGTGCCGTCATCATTGCTTTGCACAAAAAGGGCTTCACAGGCAAGGCTATTGCTGCCAGTAAGATTGCACATAAATCAACCATTTATCGGATCATCAAGAACTTCAAGGAGAGCGGTTCAATTGTTGTGAAGAAGGCTTCAGGGCGTCCAAGAAAGTCCAGCAAGCGCCAGGACCATCTCCTAAAGTTGATTCAGCTGCGGGATCGGGGCACCACCAGTACAGCGCTTGCTCAGGAATGGCAGCAGGCAGATGTGAGTGCATCTGCATGCACAGTGAGGTAAAGACTTTTGGAGGATGGCCTGTTGTCAAGAAGGGCAGCAAAGAAGCCACTTCTCTCCAGGAAAAACATCAGGGACAGACTGATATTCTGCAAAAGGTACAGGGATTGGACTACTGAGGACTGGGGTAAAGTCATTTTCTCTGACAAATCCCCTTTCCAATTGTTTGGGGCATCCGGAAAAACGCTTGTCCGGAGAAGACAGGGTGAGCGCTACTGTAGTAACCTGGTATATTTATGTTTACCAATAGATGGCAGTATTGACTCAAGACGGGGGTTTGCTTCCCGCTATCCGTAGCTATTTCCTATGTCTGCCTATTTAACTATGATTAAGAAAGCTTCAGTTAGCTTAAGCCAGGTGCATTGGAGGATGTAATTCTAAGTTACAATTAAATACTAAACCGTACTTAAGTCTCATGAGTCGYAACTCTAAGAAGCCTTTAAGGATACTACAGCTACCATCAGTCCTGTGTCATGCCAACAGTAAAGCATCCTGAGACCATTCATGTGTGGGGTTGCTTCTCAGCCAAGGGAGTGGGCWCACTCACAATTTTGCCGAAGAACACAGCCATGAATAAAGAATGGTACCAACTTCTCCCAACCATCCAGGAACAGTTTGGTGATGAACAATGCCTTTTCCAGCATGATGGAGCACCTTGCCATAAGGCAAAAGTGATAACTAAGTGGCTCAGGGAACAAAACAACGATATTTTGGGTCCATGGCCTGGAAACTCCCTAGACCTTAATCCCATTGAGAACTTGTGGTCAATCCTCAAGAGGCGGGAGGACAAACAAAAACCCACAATTTCTGACAAACTCCAAGCATTGATTATGCAAGAATGGGCTGCCATCAGTCAGGATGTGGCCCAGAAGTTAATTGACAGCATGCCAGGGCGGATTGCAGAGGTCTTGAAAAAGAAGGGTCAACACTGCAAATATTGACTCTTTGAATCAACTTCATGTAATTGTCAATAAAAGTATTCCATAGTAACATCTGACAAAAATATCTAAAGACACTGAGGCGGCAGACTTTGTGAAAATTAATATTTGTGTCATTCTCAAAACTTTTGKCCACGACTGTACAGTACATGGCATCATTTAACATATTCAGGAAATTCCAGTAATTGTTAACCTTAGCCATGGTTAATTTGGTGCCTTATGACATTTTCCACTTGGCAGTGAGAACCTGAATTGTCAATTCATTAACAGACTGACACCATGGTTGCAGTGAATATTGTCATGGGTTGGGTCTTCAAGTATTTGTGAATTATTCCAATTTACACAGGGGATCCTGTTYACTGATGCTTACTCATATCTTGCTTATCTTTATGGTTATATTTCTTAKGTCTGTTTATCTTTAAAATAAGATAAAACATAAAGGTAAGGAAAGGTAAGGAAGAAATACGATTCTACAATGAATAAAAATAGCCAAAAAACAGATCCTCTACAGGTTATACAATGTGTGACATTTAACAAGATAGACCTTGCTATTCTCTGGAAGATTCAGCCTCGGTCTAGGTTTTCAATGAGATGCGAATCACAATAATCAATATTCTATCCACTGCGAAAGGTCAAAGTCTGCTAGTAAAATGCTTTCCTCTCCTTTTACAATTCATTACGAAGAGTCAGAGCTCAATATCCCAGATCTGCCCATTAAGCTGGACATGGGTGAAAACATGGACCACTGCAGGTTTTCCTCCACTGCTTAGACCCCATTAGGATTAACAACTCACATACTTTGTCAACCTGGCTGGGTGAATTGGCGCCTAGCAGGGGAAGGCATGTCTTTAATTTATATTTTATATTTACTTTATTTGGTTCCCCATTAGCTGTTGCAAAAGTAGCAGCTACTCTTCCTCGGGTCCACATAAATCATGAAACATGACATAATACAAAAAAAATTATCGACAAGAACAGCTCAAGAACAGAACTACGTCAAATAAAAAAATTMTTAAAAAAGCCACACGTAGCCTACATATCAAAACATACACACAAACTATCTAGGTCAAATCTATAGTTAATAATGGGAATTTCAATGGGGTCTAGATGAATGGAGAGTGACCCAGAGGAATGCAGGAGGAGGATGTTTACCAWGAATAATCATTCAGTGGAATTAAATGAGAACCTAAAATAGAACAAATATAATCAACCATCAAACAAAAAGGGGAAAAAAGAGACCAAACTCATCAGAGATCCAGGTTGTAAAGTCTATGCATTGAATTTGCACTGTCTACATGTTTGAGTGTATTTCCCATATGCATAACGGGCGGCTGGCACTCAAGTCTGCAYGAAGGAGTTGGTCATGCTTTTGCACTCATGTCAAAATGAATAATGTGAACTTCAAAGTAATATGACTGAGATGTATGGTATTTGTCTTGATTTAAGTGCTAATGCATAGCAGCGATGTAAAGCCATCATATGTCATTTATGACGTCACATGAATTCAGCCAAATGTTGTCTGTGCCCTTCAAATGCATCTGAGAATTATTAGAGGAGATGAGAAAAAAAAAGCTCWATTTTATGGACTTTTCCCTGACAATTGTTCACAGGGTCATGAAGGATCACATAAGAAATCTAAACAGGCAACTCAGACGTCCTGACACAGAGAGAGAGAGAGAGAGGAGAGAACGATAAATTCCTCTAATGCAACACAAGATTTCAATGTTTCCAGCAGACTTCTAAGCAGAGCAAAATAACGTCTAGACATGTAAGGTAGGTTTGTTTAAGAAATCCAGCCCTAAATCAAGAGGTAATTATTCTCTTAGTAATTTTTCCACTTTACGCCTCATTTCAAGTAATCCTWTTCCTTCAGTCACACTTCTGTTTAATAACCTGTGAGATTATTCCTGCTCTTGTTGTTATGACTGATATTTTTACGAAAACTGATCCAAGTATTAAGTTGGAGACCTGCTATGTTTAACATAACATATTTTCACCAGAAAAGATGTTTGTCAAAATGTGGCAGAACCATTGAGATCTTTCTGATCTTAGCAGTATCTATTCTATGCAATGAATGGGTAATTTGTTCACCCAATAGCTACCATTGTTTCCAATTCAACCTCAGGCTCTTTGCAAATCCGGAGCTAAGTTTGTGATTTTGTGTATTTTCCATTGATTTGAACAGTATTAGAACTCAACCAGACCCAAAATGTGCAACTACATGGTAATTATCCATCTCATCATCTAACATTCCCCATCTCTCCCCTACCTACTGCACAGGATGTTCTATGTACACAACCTTCCCAGACTTGTTCCTATAGCCTCTCTCTTGTGGCAAAAATCATTATATTCTTACACAGTACTGGCTAATATTGCTCAGGGAGTGATAAACATGAGAAGGCGAGGTGCAGGGACAAGGTATTTTTCTACAGTAGGTGTGTGCTGCTTCAGGCAGTGGCGACCAGCAGCATCCTTTTTTGCTCGACAACAGACGGCTGATAAAAGGTGCAGATGGATGCAGACTCTAGAGGAAAGTGTTCACCGTAGGGTGCTCTCCTCAGTCGCCCTTCAGCTAAACTTCCCTTCACTACGCTTCATCACATAGTTGATGCAWTCTAAGGTTAGTGGCAGAACACCCATCTCCTGCCACATGAGACAATTAACTGAAGAGTGCAATGAACCAGCAGCAAATCCCTCAAAGCTGACTGATAACACACCGATGGAGTGATGATAAACTACCACTAGCCTGTAGTATGATGACATAGTGACCTGACACTGAACTTGTGCTGATTCATTTTAAACACATAGTACAGTAGTTCCATTCACATCCATTCACGCAAGCATATTCAAAGCATTACAGTACAGAATGTACAATACATGTATGTGTACAGTAGACATGAGCTTTGCTAAAGCAAGGTAGGAAACATACATTACCTCACAGAGCACAAAAGGGCAGTAGCTGGGTTAGAACCAAGGATCACTTTGCCATGCCATCTGTCAAGCAGTTGGGGTGCATGGGAAGTGGGACCAATTCACTCCTTTGCTCTCCTCTCTAGCTGTGCTTTCCTCTCGTTCYACTACCCTACAGAGCAGAGAGCAGCTCCACTCCAAGTGAAGGGAATCCTCTGTCTGGAGCCCATTTAAATTCACACAAGACAACCTTTGCTGGGAATTGTGACATATACCTGCATGCCCCGGCAACGTGTTAAGATGTCCCTCTGTCTCTTTCTCCTTTGCTCTCCTACTTTGCTCTCTCTCTCTCTCACTCCCCTACTCTGTTCTCTCTACTGCTCCCACTCACTGGTGTTCTTTCTCCTCCACACAGAAATGCGCACGCACGCACGCACACACACACACACACAGCCTTCTGTTGTGTGTAGTTAACCCGTCAGTGCATAGTGAAGTGTATGGACTTCTGTCTTTCTACACATCTCTCTAAGTGAACATACTTTATCTTTAACCATGCCAAAAACACAACTTAAATCTTTGGAGTATTTTGGGACATATACACAGTAGACCACTAAATAAACACTAAAGCACCATTAAAACATTAATAAGCACTAAATACATTTGAATCCTCTTTCTGTGCTTCATGGTACATTTTCATGTCTGAAATGTTTTTCATAATTTCATGGCTCACCTATTCTAGAAGATGATTTAAGCACCTGAATATATGACAACCTGGGCAAAACCCCTAACAATGCTATTAGCACTGAATGAGATTAGGTAATAAGGGAAACACAGGCTGTGACTTAATAGTGGATGTAATGAATAAAAKAACCTACCCAGAATGAGTCATGGCTATTTGCAGGGCCATAAACGGGGTCTGAGTTTTAGTGAAGTCCAGAAGGGAGGCAGGGGGTGTCCCCTCTCCGGCCAGGAAATGTTTTGAAAGTTGAAGCTCATTTACTGCATTTCTATACAATTAAACAACATTCAAATGCTATTTGGAGAACACCAAAAACAAGCAAAAATAACCTCAGCGGCCATTATCACCTTGGCTGCTGTAGGTTCATTCACCTCAGTCGATCTACAAACACATAGCCTATTAGCTATACAATTGTATTCTTATACCTCTGAAAGGGGGAAATATGATCAATTATTCACACTGACACATAGTATCAKCGACTGTTCAGGCAGTTTTAATGACGAATTGCTTAAAATCATAAACTCTTTACATAGATATGTCTTTTCTCAAATTGCATAGCGTTCACATTTGTATTCCTAGGTATTAGTAATCAAGCTCCACACAAACTGACATCAGTGGAGCACACAGATGATCGTATTATCACATTCACATTAATTATTTGAATATTACTCACAATTCTCTATTAATATCAGTGATGTACAATTGGCCCAGCGTCGTAAGGGTTTGGCCGGGGTAGGCCGTCATTGTAAATAAGAATTTGTTCTTAACTGACTTGCCTAGTTAAATAAAGGTTAACAAATAAATATAGAAAAAATGTAGTGGTAATAAAAGTGGGTAATGGTTAAACTACAGTGCTTTACTTGGACTGAAATAGGTGCCGGCACTTTTGAGCTAATATTCTATAAGRGGAACAGAAGCWCAAGCAGTAATGAAATGAAATCAAGCTTTATTTATACAGCWCATTTCAGRCRTGGAATGCAATGCAATGTGCTTCATAAACAAAACACCAAAAATCTATGAGAATAAAAACTGAAATATTTACTACACAACAAACATAAGAGGATAAAAAACTAAAGAATGGAATTATTATTGTTATTGTTATAACAACTGTACGACTAAAAATCACAGGAAAAGCAAAGCTAAAAAGGTGTGTTTTAAGATCTCTTTTAAAAATGTCTACAGTTTTGGCCCCCCTCAGGTTCTCTGGCAGGCTATTCCAGAGGATGGGGGCATAATAACTCAAGGCTGCCTCTCCATGCCTCTTGGTCCTAGAACATTGATTGAGATGCTGGGACTCCTGTAAGCTCCTGCCCAAGTCAAGCACTGGTAAACTATAAACTCTAGTGGGCGATTGAGATAAAACGAACAACCGACGATATAAACAAAATCATATGAGATTTTTAGAACATTTTGATTGCATTTTAATATATGCCTAGGCCTATAGGGAAGACAGGCCATGTGGAGATGTTCATATTGAAACAKATCTTATTTTCTTAAGTTMCTAACTTGTTTGCAAAGATTAGTACAGATTTTCTCAGAGGACCCCATGTGGGCCCCGACCCCAAGTTTGAGAACCACTTTACTAACCTCCTTCTCAGCTTGCTTCCCCTCTCTGTCTCCTCTGCTTCTCCTGCATGCATTGCAGCCTGCCCCAGCCTCACCACTGASCACCACATCAYTGTCTATCTCAGTGGCCTATTCTCTGTAAAGCAAAGTTATGAGAACTTAGTAGCCTATTTTTTACTCCTGCTGAGGTAGGCTCTGTTTAACGTTAGGTTCTTACTTCATCCTTCTAGCTGGCTAAGTAATACTAGCAAGAKCCCTTCATTACTGCTATAGGAGTCTCTTCCAGCAGATAGCTACCTGACTGACTGTACAGTGGTTCCTCCTTTAAAAGTTCTGTCATACTGTGGCACACCTTGCATTCAGCTGCAGCATTCTGTGGCACATCATTTAATTCTCAGCCATTTTTTCTGTTACTGCAAGTTATTGCTAGTTTGACCACCAGAGGGCATCTTTGAGAAGCATTTGATAGTATTCCGTATTGGCATTACCAGAGAATTTAAGCCTTTTTTTGTAATAACATAGTATAAGGGATTGATTTTAATAAATTTGACTTGATTTGATTAATATTATGGTGTTTCTATTCAGAGAAAAAYGAAAAAACTAAACCCTAAGGATTTCCGTAAGGATGGAGTGGAAAATATGGCACTGTACAACGTAATTGTCGGGAGTAGGCTACAAGATTGGAGGATTCTAAATTGTTTGCCTTCATTAGACAACTTTGTTCAAATATTTCTGTAAATCAGTGATATTTATTCCCATAGTAATTCGTTATGGATCCATAACTAAATCAACAGCTGCATTTTGAAAGAGTCTTTTTTTATCATTATTTCATTAATGAAATGTGTTTATTTGTTTATTATGCTACTGTGCAGTCTACACTACATACTGTAGTCAACATGGGAAAGTGCCTAATTCCTTACATAAGGGAGAGCAGGCCATGTCTSTACTGCAGAATGCAGGGCACGCGGGAGACCGGTGTTATTTCATAGTTGTGATGTCTTCAAAAATAAAATAAAGAGAAATCCTGGAATGAGTAGGTGTGTCCAAACTTTTGACTGGTACTTGCTTAATTAATTTGATTAATATTATGGTGTTTCTATTCCATGAAAAATGAAAAACCCTCTGGGTTTCCGTTAGGATGGAGSAGAAAATATGGTGCTGTACAACGTGATGCTCATAAATTCAGAGCATTGTCAKATTGTCAGTTTGTAAATTCAGACCGTTTCGCTCTCGGMGTGCACACTGGACGTTCGGGCCGAGGAGTAGGGTTGATTTGAGTGTTCTGGCCTTACAACGGCAGTCAAGCACCCAAGCTAACGTTGGCTAGCTACTTCCAGACACAAATGAGACCACTCTGACCATTTTACTCGCCCTAGCAGAGCTGGTAAGGCAGTTTTCGTGTTAACCAGAGCGTTGGTGACTGTAAATGTGCTGTTGGAATCAATTTAATTAAAAAGAAATTCCCAACATTTACTGACACCGGCCATATTCAACAGGTGTTGAGGGCTTGTAAACTAATTATTCTGCGCTCTGGTACACTCAGACGAGAGTGCTCTGATCTGAATTCCGTGTAGATAGTAGCCTGGACACATTACATTTTTAACAACGTTCATTTCTGATAAAAACGAGTTCATTGCATCCGAGAACAGGGCTCCGGGCAGCCGAGCGGAAATGGAGGAAAACTCGCCTCCCTGCGGACCTGGCATCCTTTCACTCCCTCCTCTCTACATTTTCCTCTTCTGTCTCTGCTGCTAAAGCCACTTTCTACCACTCTAAATTCCAAGCATCTGCCTCTAACCCCAGGAAGCTCTTTGCCACCTTCTCCTCCCTCCTGAATCCTCCTCCCCCTCCCCCCCCCCCGTGGTCATGACTCCTAATTTGTAATTTCCTCAGGTAATCTAGTGAGCATATTCAAGTGCGATACACGGCACAGGGGTGACCATCAGTGGATGTCACACATGATGATCGTATTATATATATAAGTCTCACGCGATAAATTATTTGGACAGATTACTTTGTCTGGTCCACAATTCTCGATTAATATCTGACGGCTGAGTTCACATTTCGGGACCTGCTATCTGCGTCTGCTTACAGGTGATTTTTCTGTCTTGTGTGGTTTGCCGGCGGGGTAGTGGCTCGTGCCATTGTAAAATAAGAATTGGTTCTTAAGCTACTTGCTAGTTAAATAAAGGTAACAAATAAATAGTAGAAAAAGTAAGTGGTAATTAAAAGTGGGTAAATGGTTAAACTACAGTTGCTTACTTGGATGAAATAGGTGCCGGTCACTGTTTTGAGTAGATTATTCTATAGAGAGAGGAAACAGATGAGCTCAAGCAGTAATAGAATGAAATCAAGCTTTATTTATACAGCACATTTCAGACATGGAATGCAATGCAATGTGCTTCATAAAAAAATAACACAAAAATCACTCGAGAATAAAAACTGAAATATTTACTAACACAAACATAAGAGGATAAAAAACTAAAAGAATCGCAATAATAACAATGGAGTAACTAAAATCACTCTCTAAGGAAAAGCAAAGCTAACAGGTCTGTTTTGAAGATCTTCTTTTAAAAATGTCTACAGTTTGGGTCCCCTCAAGTTTCTGGCAGGTCTATCTCGCAGAGATGGGGGCATAATACTCAAGGCTGCCTCTCCATGCCTCTTGGTTCTAGAACAGTTGAATTGCAGATGCTGGGCTGGTAGCCTGTTAAGCTCCTGCCCAAGTCAAGCATCTGTAAACTATTGAAACTCTAGTGGGGCGATTGAAGAATAAACGAGAACAACGACGATATAACCAAAATCATATGAGATTTTTAGAACATTTGATTGCATTTTAATATAGAGGCCTAGCGCCTATGAGGCGATATGTAACAGCTCCATATGTGGAGATGTTCATCCGATTGCAAATACTTATATATTCGTTTTCTAGAGTTACTAATTGTTTGGCAAAGATTAGTAAGATTTCCTCTCAGAGGACCCCATGTGGGCCCGACCCAATGTTTTGATGAACCCATTACTAGCCTCCGTCCAGACTTGCCTATCCCCTCTTCCTGTCCTCGTCTGCTTCTCTGCATGCATTGCGCCTGCCCAGCCTCACAACTGAGCACAAGTACATGCTTCTCATGGCCTACTCTCTGTAAAGCTAATATTATGAGAACTTAGTCAAGATCTTTTTTTATCCTGTGAGTAAGGCTCTGTTTAACGTTAGGTTCTTACTTCATCCTTCTAGCTGGCTAAGTAATACTGGCAAGAGCCTTCATTACTGCTATAGGAGTCTCTCCAGCAGATAGCTACCTACTGACTGTACAGTGGTTCCTCCTTTATAAAGTTCTGTCATACTGTGGACACCTTGCATGCTGCTGCAGCATCTGTGGCACATCATTAATTCTCAGCCATTTTTTTGTTACTGCAACGCATTATTGCTAGTTTGACCACCAGAGGGCATCTATTGAGAAGCATTTGATAGTATTCCGTATTTGGCATTACCAGAGAATTTTAAAGCCTTTTTTTGTAATAACATAGTATAAGGATTGATTTTAATAAATTTGGACTTGATTTGATTTATATTAATGGGTGTTCCTATTCAGAGAAAAATGAAAATAACCCTAAATTCCGCTAAGGTATGGTGAGGGTGGAAAATATGGCACTGTACAACGTAATTGTCGGGAGTAGGCTACAAGATTGGAGGATTCTAAATTGTTTGCCTTCATTAGGACAACTTTGTTCAAATATTCTGTAAATCAGATGATATTTATTCCCATGTAATTCGTTATGGATCCATAACTAAATCAACAGCTGCATTTTGAAAGAGTCTTTTTTTATCATTTTTCATTAATGAAATGTGTTTAATTTGTTTATTATGCTACTGTGCAGTCTACACTACATATACTGTAGTCAACATGGGAAAGTGCGCTAATTCCCTTACATAAGGGAGAGCAGGCACATGTCTCTACTGCCAGAATGCAGGCACGCGGAGAGACCGGTTTATTTTCATAGTTGTGATGTCTTCAAAAATAAAAATAAAGAGAAATCCTGGAATGAGTAGTGTGTGTCACAATTTTGACTGGTACTTGCTTAATTAATTTGATTAATATTATGGTGTTTCTTATCCATGAAAAATGAAAAACCTCTGGGTTCCGTTAGGATGAGAGGAGAAAATATGGTGCTGTACAACGTGATGCTCATAAATTCAGAGCATTGTCATAATTGTCAGTTTGTAAATTCAGACGCGTTTCGCTCCTCGGCGTGCACACTGGACGTTCGGTGCCGAGGAGTAGGGTTGATTTGAGTGTTCTGGCCTTACAACGGCAGTCAAGCACCCAAGCTAACGTTGGCTAGCTACTTCCAGACACAAATGAGCACTCTGACCATTTTACTCGCCCTAGAGAGCTGGTAAGGCAGTTTTCGTGTTAACCAGAGCGTTGGTGACTGTAAATGTGCTGTTGGAATCCAATTTCATTAATTCCCAACATTTACTGACACCGGGCCATATTCAACAGGTGTTGAGGGCTTGTAAACTAATTATTCTGCGCTCTGGTACACTCAGACGAGAGTGCTCTGATTCTGAATTCCGTGTAGATAGTAGCCTGGACACATACATTTTTTAACAAGTCATTTTTCTGATAAAAAGAGTTCATTGCATG
>NC_036841.1:20118410-20120146 GCF_002910315.2 Salvelinus sp. IW2-2015
CTGGACACATTACATTTTTAACAACGTTCATTTCTGATAAAAACGAGTTCATTGCATCCGCTGTGGAGCCCAGTTTCATAATATGACCATATTTTCCAGCTGCTTGCCGTCGTTTTGAAGTAATCACGAAAAAACAGGCCTTATTTTAAGTGCACTTTTCACCCTGCCAGCTCCTATTAGTTCTATTGAGCACCGTGGCACCAACTCGCCATCCAAACGTTCTATTCCCAACTTATTGTTCAACGTCACAATGCCTGCTTCGCTATTTTTGGCAATGAGACCTGCTCACGTTGTTTTATAGTTCAAATATAAACAACAAAAACTCTGCGGTCTTACCATTGTTTCCTTTGGGGAAATATAGGCATGTCTGTCTATTTCGCAAAATATCTCGCAATGTGTATATTTAGATTTTTTTTCAAGTCGGACGCCATTTTAATCATGAGAATCTACTCTTTCTAATTATGTAAGCCTGGGCAGCGAGCTCGGTTGTCATCAAATGCTAGCCGCAAAATACTTTTTGCCCTTGGAACACTGAGCTCCCCCCATTGTTTTCCTATGGAGAGGCATGCCGGTCTATTTCGCCAAATGTCTCATTGTGTATATTTAGTTTTTTTCAAGCCGGGCACCATTTTAAATCAGGAGAATCTCCTCTTTGTAATTATGTAAGTCTGGGCAGCGAGCTCGTTTGTCATCGATCGCTAGACCAGAAATAGTCAGAAGTTAMATTTTTTCCCCTACTTTTTCATTACGCAGACATAAGCACAGTTGACACAATCAAGGTGCGGATGTTTACTTTCTACATAAGTTTTTTTTCTTCCAGTTTAGTTCAACGAACAGATTGTGGTAAAATAAAAAGGGCTACATTTTTTATGGAATTCTAAGCATCACTCCAGTTAAAACAGGCTCTGCGAATGTTCGATTCCATTAATTTGCTATGGGCTCACACTAGTGTTCCAGTTTAGCCAATGCTCTTAATTAAGCAATGTTTCAGCCTTGGGTGAATTTTGAAATTTTGACACGTTCTATTGTCCAGCCAATAGATAGCCAGAGCGAATTTACGAAAGCACCCGAATGTCCATTGAGAAAGCACAACGACTATAAGGACTTGGTATTTTACCAAATAGGACTATCTTCTGTATACCACTCATACCTTGTCACAATACAACTGATTGTCTCAAACACATTAAGAAGAAAAKAAATTCCACAAATTAACTTTTAACAAGGCACACCTGTTAACTTCTTATGGCTGGGGGCAGTATTGAGTAGCTTGGATGAATAAGGTGCCCAGAGTAAACTGCCTGCTACTCAGGCCCAGAAGCTAAGATATGCATATAATATAATAGTAGATTTGGATAGAAAACAGTCTGAAGTTTCTAAAACTGTTTGAATGACGTCTGTGAGTATAACAGAACTCATATGGCAGGCCAAATCCTGAGAAAAAATCCAACCAGGAAGTGGGAAATCTGAGGTTTGTAGTTTTTCAAGTCATTGCCTATCGAATATACAGTGTCTATGTGGTCATATTTCACTTCCTAAGGCTYCCACTAGATGTCAACAGTCTTTAGAACCTTGTTTAATGCTTCTACTATGAAGGAGGGGTGAATGAGAGCTGTTTGAGTCAGGGGTCTGGCAGAGTGCCACGAGCTCAGTCTCGCGCGCTCCCGTGAGAGTTAGCTGCATGCCATTTGCATTTCTACAGACAAAGGAATTCTCCGGTTGAAACATTATTGAAGATT
>NC_036841.1:20120171-20186979 GCF_002910315.2 Salvelinus sp. IW2-2015
AAAGGAGAGATATGCCAAGGAGAGAAGTATCAAACACGTTGGACTCATCAGTGAAGATGCACTTATGACCAGTCAAAGTCTGTCGCAGCACGTTGGTTATGTAGAGACATCACAAGATATGGCTAAGACTATGAGATTCTAAAGAGAGGCCTGCCTTTACCAACAGAACCTACAAGCCAACATCAGTCCACGCTCTACTCAGACCCTTATTGAATAGAGACAATGTTTCTGTGCACTTTGCTGATGGGATTGACACATTCCTGGTACACCTCGAGCAGTTCTTGTTACACCGCCAACAAACATAAGAGTATATAAGAAAACATAGTTACACCTGTACCTGAGGACTAGTTCGGATGCTACCACTAGACAAGAATCGCACGTGGCACGGTGTTGTTACATGTGGTATCTGCCACTACAAGGACGATCATCTGTGCCATCCTGTCTCCCTGTAGCCCTGTCTTAGGCGTCACAAGTAGGAGACCTTGCAATTTATTGCCCTGGCCACATCTGCAGTCCTCATGCCTCAATGCGCATGCCTAAGGCACATTCACGCCTATGAGCAGGACCATGGACGTTTTCTTTTGGTGTTTTTCAGAGTCAGTAGAAAGGCCTCTTTAGTGTCCTAACTTTTCATAACTGTAGACCTTAATTGCTACCGTCTGTAGAAGAAACCTTAAATTCTACAAGGTTGTAACTGTAGTTTAATGACTGGGTATTCACAGAGTGCTCATATGTTCATATATAAATTGTTTATCATGTCGTGTGCCCACTTGAACAGCCGCAGGAAACAGTTGTTGTAAAACGCACTTCTTATCAATGAAGATCCATGGTGAAGTTATCTTAATGGCGAGAGTTTTACCAAATTATCGTCTTGAAAGACAGGAGCTCCTTGAAAAAGATGTTTCTCTTTTTTTGCTGAAGTTTATGATATATTGTACAGTAGATTAACTGCATGGGTGGCAAAAGTTCTTGTCACGGCCGTTGAAAAGAAGTGGAACCTAGGTGGTCCCACGTGGTAAGTCGTACATTTCTCTTTATTTCTAACAGTGATACGCCAACCAATATGAAAAAACAACCCGGTCTGCCGCGCTTAGCAGGACTGGCAAAAGTGCCTAATTTAACAAAGAAACTACCCACACTTAAAGAGAAGTGGGACGTGTATACCGCTCATGCTTTTCGTCTCTTGAATATTCATGTCTGTTCCCCTGTGCTTCCCTCTGGCTGTGGTCTTATTAGGTTCTTTCCCTCTTTCTCTCTCTCTCTCTCGTCCTCCTCCCTCTCCCCTTCACCCTCTCTCGGACTCATAATTCTCTCACTAATCGTTCCTGCTCCAGCTGTTTTCTCATTCTCCTAACGACTCATTTACTCCTCTTCACACCTGTCCCCGATTTATCGCCTCATAGTAATTAGAAGTCCACATATCTATGCTTCCCTCTTGTTTAACTCCGGCTTCTGTCCTTGAGTCGTGATCTTGATTTGTTGATTTGCTGATCCTAGATGTACCTTGTTCCAGCACTGTCGTTCGTTTTGCCTTCTTCAGATGCTGCGGTTCGCTTGTGAGCAGGTTTGCTATGTCAGTACGGCCATGTGTCCATTCCTGAAGCGACGCCTTGCCAGTCTGTGTCGGTCTCCAGTCCGCTCTCCATCTCTACTTTCGAGAGAGAGATTTTCAGTATATTACCTGTTTTGGACTAAATTTACCCTCTATTCGAATATCCATGAGCAATCATTTAGAATTCTATGTGTATACTGGAATTAAAGCGACTCTGTTCTACTAGTGACCCCGCATGTGACGGTCGAGCAGTTGGAGGTCCTCGAAATTCATTCAGCATAACAGCAGGGAAAAAGGGCTATTCCTAAGTATGATTCCAATTCAGAGACATATGATCACGACGTTCTCCTTCGATCAAGATACCTCTCCCCTCTCGAGGTTGACGACCATCCTGAAACATACATAGTAAACTTAAAGAAACAGAATGCCCACACCACCAAATCCACACCCCTGACCCAAACCACTAGAGACGATAAAAAGGTCTCTAAGGATCCAGGGCCCGTGACAAGTTGACACACCTATTCATATGATCAAAGGTGTTTTCTTAATATTATACTATTTGTAGCATTGTTAGAGTAATGGTGAAGATTATCACAACTATGAAAATATAACAAGTAGCATACATTAAACAAAAATCGTTATAGTAACAAAGTTTAGAACATATAAGTAATATAGATTTTTTAATGAATATCTTTGAGATTTTCTTCAAATATAGCTTTCCCCTTTACTCCTTTGTCGCTTGAAGAGACGAGCTTTTGTCACAACACTTGACATTTAACACTTGGTTCAACCGAGCTTCATGAGGTAGTCAACCTGGAATGCATTTCAATTAAACTTCTTACTGGGCTGAGATTGGCGGATGATCACGTTACGGGTATCCTACTTGACATACAAGCCAGTGAAAGTCGAGCAGGGCGCCAAATTTCAAACAACAGAAAATCTCATAATTAAAATTCCTCTAAAACATACAACGTAATATTGTGAGCACACTAATCTTTAAAGATAAATACTTGTTGTTAATCAGCCAACGGACCAGTAGCCTTCCGATATTCAAAAAGGCTTTACAGCCGAAAGCACACCGATCTAATTATGTTAGGGTCCTCAGCTAGCACATATAGTCACACAGAAAACACCGCCATTTTTTTCGCAGTCAAAAGAGAGTGAGTCACACAAAGCGAAATTTAAATAAATTAATCACTAACCTTTGATATGATACTTCATTCAGATGACAAGCTCATACTAGGGACACTTCAATTTTACACAATTACACATTGTAGTGCACACCTTGTTACGTGCGATATAGTTCATATTTACTATCCAAATTGCATACTCGGGATTCTGGAGGTTTCACAGTACTAGTTCTATGATAACGATATTGTTCCGGCAACATGTTTTTTGCATTCTTGGTTGACAGAGAGCCACATCAATTTACAGAAATACTCATAATAAACATTGAGAAAAGATACAAGTTGTTTTACATGGAACTTTAGATAAACTTGTGTCAATTTTAAAAAACTTTAAGAAAAAGCACACCATGGAATAATCTGAGTATGGCACTCGGACACAAAAACAAGCCATACAGGTACCCCGCATGTTGTGGAGTCAACAGAAGTCAGAAATAGCATTATAAATATTCACTTACCTCTGATGATCTTCATCAGAATGCACTCCCAGGGAATCCCCGATCCACAATAAATGTTTGTTTTGTTCGATAAAGTCCAAAATTATGTCCAAATACCTCCTTTTTCTTGCGCGTTTAGTACACAAATCCAAACTCAGGAGGCGCGGGCAAGTCCAGGCGAAAGTTCAGACGAAAAGTCATATTACAGTTCGTAGAAACATGTCAAACGAAGTAGTATTGAATCAATCTTTAGGATGTTTTTATCATAGGAGAAATAGGGACTCTAATCAGAGGGCAAAATAGGGGACAGGTGTGAAAGAGTAAATGAGGTCGTTAGGAGAATGAGAAACAGCTGGGAGCAGGAACGGAACGATAGAGAGAGAGAGCGGGAGAGGGAGAGAGGGAGGAGGAGAGAGAGAGAGAGAAAGAGGGAAAGAACCTAATAAGACCAGCAGAGGGAAGCACAGGGACAAGACATGATGATCAAAGACAAAACATGACACCCTCCTTTCAGTGTGGGTAGTTATCTTTGTTAATGGCACTTTGCCCTGTAAGCGGCACGGTTGTTTTTCATTTGTTGGCGACATTTTAAATAAAAAGAGAAATGTACGCTTACCACGTGGACCACCTTGGTCCACTTCTTTCAACGGCCGTGACAAGACTTTTGACTGGTACTGTACATATATAAACTCAGCAAAAAAAGAAACATCCCTTTTTCAGGACCCTGTCTTTCAAAGATAATTTGTAAAATCCAAATAACTTCACAGATCTTCATTGTAAAGTGTTTAAACACTGTTTCCCATGCRTGTTCAATGAACMATAAACAATTAATGAACATGCACCTGTGGAACCGTCATTAAGACACTAACAGCTTACAGACGGTAGGCAATTAAGGTCACAGTTATGAAAAGTTAGGACACTAAAGAGGCCTTTCTACTGACTCTGAAAAACACCAAAAGAAAGACGTCCATGGTCCCTGCTCATAGGCGTGAATGTGCCTTAGGCATGCTGCATTGAGGCATGAGGACTGCAGATGTGGCCAGGGCAATAAATTGCAAGGTCCCTACTGTGAGACGCCTAAGACAGGGCTACAGGGAGACAGGATGGACAGATGATCGTCCTTGTAGTGGCAGACCACATGTAACAACACCTGCACTGGATCGGTACATCCGAACATCACACCTTTGGGACAGGTACAGGAAGGTAACAAGAACTGCCCGAGTGATACCAGGAATGCACAATCCCTCCATCAGTGCACAGACTGTCCATAATAGGCTGAGAGAGGCTGGACTGAGGGCTTGTAGGTCTGTTGTAAGGCAGGCCCTCACCAGACATCACTGTCACCAACTATGCCCACAAACCCAACGTCGCTGGACCAGACATGACTGGCAAAAGTGCTCTTCACTGATGAGTCACGGTTTTGTCTCACATGGGGTGATGGTCGGATTCGCGTTTATCGTCGAAGGAATGAGTGTTACACCGAGGCCTGTACTCTGGAGCGAGTCGATTTGGAGGTGGAGGGTCCGTCATGGTCTGGGGCGGTGTGTCACAGCATCATCGGATTGAGCTTGTTGTCATTGCAGGCAATCTCAACGCTGTGCGCTACAGGAAAGACATTGTCCTCCCTCATGTGGTGCTCATCCTGACATGACCCTCCAGCATGACAATACCACCAGCCATACTGCTCGTTCTGACAGGAATGTCAATGTTCGTTCAGACAGCAATGTCAGTGTTCTGCCATGGCCAGCGAAGAGCCCGGATCTCAATCCCATTGAGCACGTCTGGGACCTGTTGGATCGGAGGGTGAGGGCTAGGGCCATTCCCCCCAGAAATGTCCAGGGACTTGCAGGTGCCTTGGTGGAAGAGTGGGGTAACATCTCACAGCAAGAACTGGCAAATCTGGTGCAGTCCATGAAGAGGAGATGCACTGCAGTACTTAATGCAGCTGGTGGCCACACCAGATACTGACTGTTTTTACTTTTGATTTTGAACCCCCCTTTTGTTCAGGGACACATTATCCCATTTTTGTTAGTCACATGTCGTGGAACTTGTTCATTTTATGTCTCAGTTGTCGAATCTTGTTATGTTCATACAAATATTTACACATGTTAAGTTTGCTGAAAGTAAACGCAGTTGACAGTTTCTTTTTTTGCTGAGTTTATACACACACACACACACACACACCACACACCACACACACACACACACACACACACACAACCACACACACCACACACACACACCACCACACACACACACACACACACACACACCACCAAGCACCCACACCTGAACAAAAATATTAACGCAACATGCAACAATTTGAAACATTTGCTGAGTTACATTTCATACAAGGAAATCAGTTAATTAAATAAATTCATAGGCCCTAATCTGCGAATTTCTCATGACTTGGCAGTGGCTCAGCCGCATGGGTGGGCCTGGGAGGGCATGGGCAGGCCGACCCACTGGGGAACCAGAACCAGCCATTCAGAACTAGTATTTCACCACAAAAGGGCTTTATTACAGAGAGAAATACTCCTCAATACTCCTATATATATTATGTACAGTATGTATATACAGTTGAAGTCGGAAGTTTACATCACTTAGGTTGGAGTCATTAAAACTCGTTTTTCAACCACCACAAATTTCTTGTTAACAAACTATAGTTTTGGCAAGTCGGTTAGGACATCTACTTTGTGCATGACAAGTCATTTTTCAACAATTGTTTACAGACAGATTATTTCACTTATTTCACTGAATCACAATTCCACTGGGTAGAAGTTTACATATACTAAGTTGACTGTGCCTTTAAACAGTTAAAATTCCAGAAAATGATGTCATGGCTAGAAGCTTCTGATAGGCTAATTGACATAACTTGAGTCAATTGGAGGTGTACCTGGATGTATTTCAAGGCCTATTCAAACTCAGTGTCTCTTTGCTTGACATCATGGAAATAAAAAGAAATAAGCAAGACCTCCACAAGTCTGGTTCATCCTTGGGAGCAATTTTCCAAACGCCTGAAGGTACCACGTTCATCTGTACAAACAAAGTACGCAAGTAATAACACCATGGGACCATGCAGCCGTCATACCTCAGGAAGGAGCTCGTTCTGTCTCCTAGAGATTAACGTACTTTGGTCCCTGGTGTTTATATATTTATGATACGTTTGAAGTAGTTAAGGCCCTGGGTATTTGTATGTCCATTTTCATGTGTAAAATCAAATGTGTATACGTGTGTGTACGTATGTATATGACGTGTGTGATGTATTTTTAAGTGGATGCTCCAGAGATGTTCTATTTTGAGACTTGAATCATAATGCATAAAAGAAGAAAAAGTGGGGAGGGGCTAAATATGATGCAGCCTCTCGGAGGAAGCTCATCACCAACCACATCTCCACGCTTTAAGGGGATAACAGTGGGAGAGAGAGGGAGGAGAGAGAGAGAGAAGTGGAAGAGGGAGGGACAGATTTAGGTAAGAGCTAAAAATACCCCTGGAGGTGAGTGGAGCTGTTATGAGATTGGTGGGGAGGGGTATACTGTCAGCTAAGACCATTAAACACAGAGTCATTCCACCTCAAAAAACAGATGAAAGAGGTTTTTGACACCCACCATCTCAAATTGTTCTGAAACGATGYCTGTAGTTAGAAACGGATAAGATTAGCATTCCTGAAACATTATTTAGTTGAAATATAATTTGAACTCTGAGAAATTAAGCTAATTGATTGCACCCAAATTAGCMATTTAGAGTTATAGGAGGTATATACTATTCAATACATATAGTACCCAACATCTGTATTGGAACAAACCTATTCTTAACAGTGATTAAGACTTGAGGAACCTAAATCAATGGTCAACAGCCACACACTGACCCCCCCATAACCCACACCAAGCCCACCCAAACGGCCAGTATACAGTATCAGATCTATATATTTGACAAGTAGTATGAAAATGTGGTTTGGAGTATTGTTTAATCATACTATGTAATGTATTCTCAATTAATTTGGTGATGTTTTTTCACCCAAGTTCAGAGAAATTAGCCATTGAAGTAGCTTGCATTTCCCTGCATAAATTACAAGGTTTTACACACTAGACTCCACTGTCCCTGCTACTGCCACACCCTGAAAGATTTGTTGAAATGAAATGGAACGACCCCACAGGTAGGTGGATTTGGTGGCTTATATACAGTACAGTATTGCCAATAGCTTTGTTGTTTCACCTGCATTATGTAAGCAAATGCTTAAGGAAGAAGGCAACAGAGTAGCTATCACTTTGACAATACAGTATGATTTGGTACACTTTTCCAGAGAACGCCCCCAGCGTATTTTATTGCTTGGATGAATCACAATGTCCCCAAACAAATATGCGCTCTGCTCCCTTAAGGCAAGCTTGATCAAATACAAAACACAGTATATTTAGATCTGGTCTAAGACAAATTATGTGTTATTACTGCAACTGAGAGATGATCACAACAATAATTTGTATGGAAAATAAGACTGAATCAATGTGCCTCAAATAGGTTTCAAGAACTAAACATGTCAACTTCTCCATGATCAGAATTCCTGAGTGGAGAAAGTGGGGCTGAAACACARAGTGCTTTGTGATTAAAATGTAGTTATGGCATGGCTAATCTTAAGATTAACCATGGTCTGTCTCAGGCAGAGGCAAATATCCTCTTKGAGGTATCATCAATCATGCTGCCGCAACCAAAACAGAGTCCAATATGATTCTAGATCATCGTTTTGACCTCCTGCTTGGACAGTTCACTGTGTAGTAGGCTTGGGCGGTATACCGTATATACCGTATACCGGGGCACTTGGAAATAGCCACGGGATGCTTTTTCAATACCGTCAATAGCAATAAAACGATTTATTTGAAGTTTTTCAATAAATGTTAATATACTTGTAGCTACTTTTTAAGTAAATACCTGCAGTCAACTTGTGCAATACATTAGGAGATAAAGCAGAACGTGTTCTTCGTTTCACCATTCACATTATTTTACCATAGTTCCCCAGAACAGTTGAGCCAGTCACATGCTTTCTTGTAAATAGCACAACGGGAGACAGCGGGAGCAGGCGAGTCCAGCTGTGTATTGACAGGCGTCACATTTTATATTGAAAGTGTTTTTTTAGCCTCAATAAACTGATCCGGGACGTGCCACTAAAGTTTCCTTCACAGAAAATACATTAGTCCAACACATTCTGAAGAAAATATCTTAATTTTCACCAGTGACAACAGAGAGCAATGCTATTTGGCTGGCAGCCACACAAGTAAATGAGCTTAGGGACAGATCGAAATGTGATGGGGGGAGGGGTGGTCCAAAATAGGGGAGAGTTGTCAAAATTCAATTTTTACATTGGGGAGGGATGTGTGGTTTGTTACTGAGCACAGGGGAAGGTAGTATATTTTTTCCCTGGTTTACTTCTGATCTTCTGCTCATATTTTCCCTATAAACAATGGCTGGACTTATGTTTGATATTACCCTAATAAAGTTTAGAAACGTTTGTGAAGGTTTGGTATGGTGTGGCTATTATTTAGCTTCAGCTACTACAGGTCTATGATATGAAGGCAGTGCGCCCCAGCCCTCGAACTGACCCAGACAGTTGAACTTGAGGTGAAGAAGACCATTTCAAGCCTACCAGAGTTCCTCCTATTATCAAAAAATATACAGTGCCTTCAGAAAATATTCAGACCATTTTACTTTTTCCACATTTTGTTACGTTACAGCCTTATTCTAAAATGTATTAAATAGTTTCCCCCCCTCATCAATCTACACACAATACCCCATAATGACAAAGCAAAAACAGGTTCTTTGTAATTTTAATTTATTAAAAATAAAAACAGAAATATCACATTTACATAAATATTCAGACCCTTTACTCAATACTTTGTTGAAGCACACTTGGGTATGAAGCTACAAGCTTGGCACACCTGTATTTGGGGAGTTTCTCCAATTCTTCTCTGCAGATCCTCTCAAGCTCTGTCAGGATGGATGGGGAGCGTTGCTGCACAAGTATTTTCAGGTCTCTCAACAGAAGTTCTATTGGGTTTAAGTCCGGGCTCTGACTGGGCCACTCTTGGACATTCAGAGACTTGTCCCGAAGCCACTCCTGCGTTGTCTTGTCTGTTTGCTTAGGGTCATTGTCCTGTTRAAAAGTCAACCTTCGCCCAAGTGTGAGGTCCTGAGTTYTCTGGAGCATGTTTTCATCAAGGATCTCTCTGTACTTTGCTCCGTTCATCTTTCCCTCAGCCTCCCAGTCCCTGCCACTAAAAAACATCCMCACAGCATGATGCTGCCACCACCATGCTTCACCGCAGGGATGGTGCCAGGTTTCCTCCAGAYGTGCCGCTTGGCATTCAGGCCAAAGAGTTCAATCTTTGTTTCATCAGACCTGAGAATCTTGTTTCTCATGGTCTGAGTGTCTTTAGGTGCCTTTTGGCAAACTCCAAGCGGGCTGTCATGYGCCTTTTACTGAGGAGTGGTGCAGAGATGGTTGTATCTTCTGTATACCATCCCTACCTTGCCACAACACAACTGATTGGCTTAAACAAATTAAGAAGGAAAGAAATTCCACAAATTACAAGGCACACCTGTTAATTGAAATGCATTCCAGGTGATTTTTGGTTCCAACCGCCGTGTCTTTGTGAGACGCAGAGTAGTTGAACGGATGATCTCTGCATGTGTGGTTCCAGCCGTGAAGCATGGAGAAGGAGGTGTGATGGGGTGGGGGTGCTTTGCTGGTGAAATTCTCTGTGATTTATTTAGAATTAAAGACACACTTAACCAGCATGGCTACCACAGTATTCTGCAGCGATATGCYATCCCATCTGGTTTGCGCTTAGTGGGACTATAGTTTGTTTTTCAACAGGACAATGACCCAACACACCTCCAGGCTGTGTAAGGGCTATTTGACCAAGGAGAGTGATGGAGTGATGCGTCAGATGACCTGGCCTCCACAATCACCCGACCTCAACCCAATTGAGATGGTTTGGGAAGAGTTGGACTGCAGAGTGAAGGAAAAGCAGCCAACAAGGTGGGAACTCCTTCAAGACTGTTGGAAAAGCATTCCAGGTGAAGCTGGTTGTTGAGAGAATGCCAAGAGTGTGCAAAGCTGTCATCAAGGCAAAGGGTGGCTACTTTGAAGAATCTAAAATCAAAAATATATTTTGATTTGTTTAAAACTTTTTTGGTTACAACATTATTCCATATGTGTTATTTAATAGTTTTGATGTCTTCACTATTATTCTACAATGTAGAATATAGTAAAAATAAAGAAAAACCCTTGAATGAGTAGGTGTGTCCAAACATTTGACTGGTACTGAATGTATTTTTTTAACTGACAAATAAAATTAGTCAATCAATCCAAACTGTGCAGCGGCCAATTGATGAATGGAAAGAGCCATCTGTTACAAAACACCAAAAATGTTCTGACATATGGAGATTGTCAAGCCCAGCCTTATGTTGTGACGTTGGACTATTCATTAATGTGAAGACTGTTATATAAAATCAATTCTCTATGTGTTATTATTATTACTTGATTAAACTAATCATGTAAACATTAATTAACTAGGAAATCGGAGCACCACGGGAAAATGTTGTTCTCTAACGAGTCACCCTCCCGKATCCGGGATCCTCCTCATCAAAAAAGCTGACTAGCATAGCCTAGCCTAAYGGGACAGGGATATCATATAATATAATTTCATGAAATCACAAGTCCAATACAGCAAATGAAAGATAAACATCTTGTGAATCCAGCCATCATTTMCGATTTTAAAATGTTTTACAGCGAAAACACAATATGTATTTATATTAGCTCACCACAATAGCCAAACACACAACGCCATGTTTTCACCATGTTTCCACCGCATAGGTAGCTTTCACAAAACCCACAAATAGAGATAAAATTAATCACTAACCTTGAAACAACGTGCATCAGATGACAGTCTTTATACATCAGGTTATACAATACATTTATGTTTTGTTCGAAAATGTGCATATTTGAGGTATAAATCGTAGTTTTACATTACAGCACCATCACAAATAGCACCAAAACAGCCAGAGTAATTACAGAGAGCAACGTGAAATACAAAATACTCATCATAAAATATTTATGAAAAATACATGGTGTACAGCAAATGAAAAGATAAACATCTTGTGAATCCAGCCAATATTTCCGATTTTTTTAAGTGTTTACAGCGAAAACACAATATATATTTATATTAGCTCACCACAATAGCCAAACACACAACGCCATTTATTCACCGCCAACATAGCTTTCACAAAACCCAGAAAGTAGAGATAAAATTAATCACTAACCTTTGGACAACTTCATCAGATGACAGTCTTATAACATCATGTTATACAATACATTTATGTTTTGGTCGAAAATGTGCATATTAGAGCTGCAAATCGTGGTTTTACATTGTGAATACGTAGCCACAATGCACCAAAATGTCCGGAGATATTTGGACAGTCACCTAATCTAACCAAAGAACTCATCATAAACTTTACTAAAAAATACATGTTGTACAGCAAATGAAAGATACACTGGTTCTTAATGCAACCGCTGTGTTAGATTTTTTAAAATAAACTTTAGTACAATATACAGCATGCAATATTGTGAGACAGCGCCCTACAATTCTCCGCCTTGTTGGAGCAACAATAAAACACAAAAAATACGAAATAACATCATAAATAATTCTCTTACTTTTTATGATCTTCCATCAGAATGTTGGCAAGGAGTCCTAGTTCCAGAATAAATCGTTGTTTGGTTTAGAATGTCCATTTCTTCTGTCGAATTAGCAACTTTGGCTAGCCATGTGGAGCTCACGTGTCCAAGAAATCGTTGCGCCTGGAACGAAAAAATTCCAAAATCCCAATAAACGGTCGAATAAACTGGTCAAACTCGGTTGAAAATCCTACTTTATGATGTTTTTCTCATATTTATCAATAAAATCAGAGCCGGAGCATTTCGTCGTGTATACGTAACGCATTTCAGAAGACAATGTGGAGTTCCCCTGTGCGCCGTTGAAAACTGACAAAAGAGCGGACCTGTCACTCCAAAAGCTCTCATTCGGCCTCACATCAAGCTAGACACCCCATTCAACCTTCTACTGCCTGTTGACATCTAGTGGAAGGCGTATGAAGTGCATACAGATCCATAAAATAAGCCAGTTGAATAGGCAGGCCCTGACACAGAGCCCCATTTTCAGAATTTCACTTCCTTTCTGGAATTTGCTGCCAAATGAGTTATGTTTTACTCACAATATAATTCAAACAGTTTTAGAAACTTCAGAGTGTTTTCTATCCAATAGTAATAATAATATGCATATTGTATGATCTAGAACAGAGTACGAGGCCGTTTAATTTGGGCACGATTTTCTCCCAAAGTGAAAACAGCGCCCCCTATTAAGAAGAAGTTAACCACATAACTGTATCTCTGTTTGTCTACACCTCAATTATGAGGTTTGCATCTGAATGTTTTATGAAATTAATGATTAAGTATCAGAATACTTTTGAAAAGTTGGAAATGTGATTTTAGTCTTCTAAATGAGAAAATGGTTCTTCATGTAAAGTTTATCAAGTCAGTAACTACGCCCATGTGAGCAGGAGAGTTATGCAAAATGTAATGGAACAACCTTTTTTCCCAAGTGTTTAAAAGGACGTGCTGAAGAATTAACATATCTTCTTATGGCTTGCGGGCAGTATTTTGACGTCTGGATGAGAAGCGTGCCAAAGTAAACTGCCTGTTACTCAGGCCCAGAACCTAGGATATTCATATAATTGTTAGATGTTGATAGAAAGCACTCTAAAGTTTCCAAAACTGTTCAAATAATGTATGTGAGTATAACAGAACTGATATGGCAGGCGAAAACCTGAGGAAAATCCATCCAGGAAGTGGGATTTTTTTATGTGGTATTTTCAATTGAATGCCTATAGAGTATCACATGGGTTAGGACCCAGAGTGCAGTTCCTATGGCTTCCACTAGATGTCAACAGGCTTTAGACATTGTTTCAGGCTTGTTTTTCTGAAAAATGAAGAAGAATGAGACCTTTCTGTTAGTGGACTGTAGAATCATGCAGTGCTGGTTTGCGCACGTGACCGAGTGAGCACCCTTCATTGTTTTTCCTTTCTATTGAATACGCTCTTGTCCGGTTGAAATATTATAGATTATTAGACAATTGACAACCTGATGCTTAACAAGACGTTAATCTTTAAGCCGATGTATAACACTTGTATTTTTACGAATGTTTATATGACTATTTCTGTATTTTTGATTTGGCCTTCTGCAATTTCACCGGATGTTGTCGAGGTGGGTCGCTAGCGGAACGCCTGCGCCAGAAAGGATATTAGACCAGTTACGTGCAGCGCCAGCTGAATATGTTACCAATGGTTAAGAAATCTACCACTCTATAGACCAAGCAGACTAAGGCATGAGCCGGATGTTGCAAAATGGTTTAAAACTACAACTCTACCGAATGACAAGACTAGAGAACGTGAGGATGCTGGTCCCCACGTTCAAATAGTTACCGCTCTATAGACCAAGCAGACTGAGGTGTAAGCCAAATGTTGCAAAATGGTTATAAACTCTGAAGCTATCGATCACTACAGAAGAAGCAAATCCTAGACATTGCGCTTTTAGTCTGCAGCTGAAAACGTACGTAGCCTAGGACAAGAACACCAACAACCTCTGAAGCATTCTAACGAGATCCACTCTGAGAACTACTGTACAGGGTACGTGGAAGTACCCATTCTTACCACCACCATGACCAGGAGCTCTACCTACGGACATGGTGATCTCTGGTGGCCGAATCAGAGTCGTACACCCAACATCTCCGTGACCGAAGGATTTGGAAGATCAAGGAATGCAATTTAACTATAGAAATGTCATTCTCTTTTTCCGAATGAGCGGTTATTGGAGTCCAATGTCCAATAGAGTAACTCCTTTGTCTCCCTTCCTCCCCCCTCCTCCCTCTGAATTCGCCACCGTGTTATAACCTAACTTTCCTATTTTGTTAGTCATCTAGAGACTATTTGCTGTATAATGTTAGTGTGTATTTGTGTATTCTGTAATTATTTAATTAGTAAATAAATAATTGAGCCAATYTGTGTATTGCTGATTCATCAATAACGTAGGGTTCTCGCAGACTACAAGAAATTACAAGGTTCAGAATGACTGATGAGGTAATAATACATTAATAAGTGACTGTAATCGATACGATTTGAAAATATCTGAAGAGAGTTAAATTCGGGAAACAGTAACTCTTTATACTGTCTTTCATGATGTCACAACATCAAAACAAATTCGACATGAGGGTTATTTTAGTCTCCACTTCCACATTCCACATTCTCAAAAATGTAAATATTGTTTAATTCTCCAATTTTGGGGAGGTAGGAGTTTTGGCGGGAGAAGGTCCTTTGTTCTACTAAGGTCTCTCCCTCCATACTGCTTGGTAAGGGAAGGTATCTGTTGACCATCAAAAAACTGGCCAACAGCCCCAGGAGGGAGGGATGTATTTTCTGTTTGTCGTGATTGAGATAATCGCTAGACTATGTCAATAACTAGACTAACATAGTCTAGTTATTGTGGTGTTGAAGACGCAAAACATGATATTAAAGTGCCCAAAGTCGGCATGCTTTGTTTATTGGATGTGTGGTGCATTGGCACAGAAACCTGTTGGTGGAAAATTTGTTGTATATATTTTATATACAGTTGAAGTCGGAAGTTTACAAACACTTAGGTTGGAGTCATTAAAACTCGTTTTTCAACCACTCAACAAATATATTGTTAACAAACTATAGTTTTGGCAAGTCGGTTAGGACATCTTGTAAGGGGTGCGTAACCGGTGGCAGGGAAGTCAGACGCAAGAGAGCAGAACAAGGCAATAGCCGGAGTAGTTTAATGGCAAAACCAACGGCATAAAAATAACAAGACATGGGTAACAAAACCCGTCGCGCACCAGTCAATACGTGCACAAGCACTTACAATAAACAATCTCACACAAAGACATGGGGGGAACAGAGGGTTAAATACACAACAAGTAATTGGGGGAATTGAAACCGGGTGTGAGGAAAAACAAGACAAAACACATAGAAAATGAAAAGTGGATCGATGATGGTTAGAAGACCGGCGACGCCGACCGCCGTGTGCCGCCCGAACAAGGAGAGGATCCGACTTCAGCAGAAGTCGTGACACATCTACATTGTGCATGACACAAGTCAGGGCACTGGTGGATCATCCCAGGTGAGTAGGCACCCGACTCACCCAGAGCTCCCTGTTGCTCACATGTTTGTGTTCATAGAATTTCATTAGAGCTTTCCCCGCATTCCCAGCATAAGGCGCTAGTAGATTCAGGCGCAGCTGGGAACTTTATTGATCGTTCATTTGCACATAGTTTAGGGATCCCTATTGTTCCTGTTGATATGCCCTTCCCTGTGCACGCCTTAGACAGTCGACCGTTAGGGTCAGGGCTGATTAGGGAGGCCACCGCTCCCCTATGCATGATAACGCAGGAGGGTCATGAGGAGAGAATTAAACTCTTCCTTATTGATTCTCCTGCGTTTCCCGTGGTTGGCCTATCATGACCCCACTATTTCATGGCAACAGAGGGCTCTCAAGGGATGGTCACGTAAGTTCTCGGGAAGGTGTGTAGGTGTTTCCATAGGTGCAACTACGGTGGAAAGTCCAAACCAGGTCTCCACCGTGCACATCCCCTCTGAATATGCCGATTTGGCTCTCGCCTTCCACTTCACCTGCCTCCTCGAGTTTCTTTTTTGTGAAGAAGGATGGAGATTTACGCCCGTGTATTGACTATCGAGGTATCAATCAGATCACTGTGAGGTACAGTTACCCGCTACCTCTCATAGCCAGTGTGATTGAGTCAATGCACAGGGCGCGCTTCTTCACAAAATTGGATCTCAGGAGAGCTTACAATCTGGTGCGTATCCGGGAGGGAGATGAGTGGAAGACGGCATTTAGTACGACCTCTGGGCACTATGAGTACCTCGTCATGCCGTACGGGTTGATGAATGCTCCAGCAGTCTTCCAATCCTTTGTGGACAAGATTTTCAGGGACCTGCACAGGCAGTGTGTAGTGGTGTGTCCCTGGTGCGCAGGGTGCTTGGTCGACTGTTGGAGCATGACCTGTACGTCAAGGCTGAGAAATGTATGTTCTTTCAACAGTCAGTCTCTTTCCTAGGGTACCGCCTTTCCGAGTCAGGGGTGGAGATGGAAAGTGACCGCATTTCAACCGTGCGTAATTGGCCGACTCCAACCACGGTAAAAGGAGGTGCAGCGGTTCTTAGGGTTTGCCAACTACTATCGGCGGTTTATCTGGGGCTTTGGTCAAGTAGCGGCTCCCATTACTTCATTGCTGAAGGGGGGAMCGGTGCGACTGCAGTGGTCAKYTGGGGCGGACAGGGATTTTGGTCACCTGAAGGCTCTGTTTACCTCAGCTCCCGTGCTGGCTCATCCTGATCCCTCCTTGGCATTTATAGTGGAGGTGGACACGTCCAAGGCTGGGATAGGAGCTGTGCTGTCTCAGCGCTCGGGTACGCCACCAAAACTCCGCCCCTGTGCTTTCTTTTCGAAGAAGCTCAGCTCGGCGGAGCGTAACTATGATGTGGGGGACCGGGAGCTGTTGGCTGTCGTCAAGGCTCTGAAGGCGTGGAGGCATTGGCTTGAGGGGGCTAAACACCCTTTTCCCATTTGGACTGACCACCGCAATCTGGAGTACATCCGGGCGGCGAGGAGAATGAACCCTCGCCAGGCCAGGTGCGCCATGTTTTTCACCCGTTTTGTTTTCACTCTATCTTACAGACCAGGTTCCCAGAATGCTAAGGCAGACACACTTTCCCGGATGTATGACACAGAGGAGCGGTCCACGGATCCCACTCCCATACTTCCGGCTTCTTGCCTGGTGGCACCGGTGGTGTGGGAGGTGGACGCGGACATCGGGCGGGCGTTGCGTACAGAGCCCACTCCCCCCCCAGTGTCCAGTTGGACGTCTGTACATTCAGTCTGCTGTCCGCGACCGTTTGATCTGTTGGGCCCACACGTCACCCTCCTCTGGTCTTCCTGGCATCGGGCGGACAGTGCACTGTCTTAGTGGGAAGTACTGGTGGTCTACCCTGGCCAAGGACGTGAGGGTTTATGTTTCCACCTGATCGATGTGCGCCCAGTGCAAGGCACCTAGACACCTGCCCCGAGGGAAATTACAACCCCTACCCGTTCCACAACGGCCGTGCACTGGGCTCTTCCTCCATCACAAGGAAACACCACGATCCTGGTCGTTGTGGACCGGTTTTCTAAGTCCTGCCGTCTCCTTCCTTTGCCCGGTCTCCCTACGGCCCTACAGACTGCGGAGGCCCTGTTCACCCACGTCTTCCGGCACTACGGGGTGCCTGAGGATACAGTTTCTGATCGGGGTCCCCAGTTCACGTCCAGGGTTTGGAGGGCGTTTATGGAACGTCTGGGGGTCTCGGTCAGCCTCACTTTGGGTTTTCACCCCGAGAGTAACGGGCAGGTGGAGAGAGTTAACCAGGTTGTGGGTAGGTTTCTGCGGTCCTATTGCCAGGACCGGCTGGGGGAGTTGGCGACTTTCATCCCCTGGGCAGAGATGGCCCAGAACTCACTCCGCCACTAACCTATCTCCTTTACAATGCGTACTAGGTTATCAGCCGGTTCTGGCACCGTGGCATCAGAGCCAGATTGAGGCACCTGCGGTGGATGAATGGTTTCGGCCACCGCAGTGAGACCGGGTCTGGCTCTCGACCCAAAACCTACCCCTCCGCCTGCCCTGCCGGAAGCTGGGTCCGCGGTTTGTGGGTTCATTCAAAGTCCTGAGGAGACTGAACGAGGTTTGTTATAGAATACAGCTCCCCCTGATTACCGTATTAACCCCTCGTTCCATGTKTTTCTCCTCAGGCCGGTGGTGGCTGGTCCGCTCCAGGATTCTGAGGTGCGGGAGGTTCCTCCGCCCCCTCTGGACATCGAGGGGGCCCCGGCGTATGCTGTTCGAGCCATCATGGACTCAAGGCGTTGGGCGAGGTGCCTTCAGTACCTCGTGGAGTGGGAGGGGTACTGTCTGGAGGAGAGATGCTGGGTGCCGGTGGAGGACATTCTGGACCCTTCGTTACTACGGGAGTTTCACCGTCTCCACCCTGATCGTCCTGCGCCTCGTCCTCCGGGTCGTCCTCGAGGCCGGTGTCGGCGCGCGTACTGTCACGACTTCCGCCGAAGTTGGTCCCTCTCCTTGTTCGGGCGGCATTCGGCGGTCGACGTCACCGGTTTTCTAGTCACCACCGATCCATGTTTCATTTTTGATTTGTTTTGTCTTCAATATACACACACCTGGTTTCCATTCCATAATCATTGTTCCCTATTTAACCCTCTGGTTTCCCCCTTGGTTTTGTACGTGTTTGTTATTGTCAAGTTGTCTCGTTTTGTGACCTGGATATTTTGTCTCCTTTATGGAATATTGTTTTTGAGTAAAGTACGGTTATTACTCATCTCTGTGTCCTGCGCCTGACTCCGCCTTACCCGCATCGCCTAGACATATGACAGATAAGAAGTCCATAGAGGATAACTTCAATTGAAGCATTGTTTTCAACTGCGTACATATATATCAATATGGAAAATCTAAACAATTATTGTTGGAATTGTTTACAACTAGGGACACAACAACAATTTAACAAGGTCTTGTATCAGACAAACCAATCTCTACAGTAAATCACATAAAGTCATGTTGTTACCCACAAGCAAATGCCTGCTAGGTCATATAAAGATCACCTCCAGTACACCACAGTGTTGTGTCCCTAGTGCACCTCATCCTGTACTGCTGGTTATTTCATGTCTTTCCCAGAGTGAGAGGGGCCTCCAGGTCAATCTCTCCATGATTAAAACACAATTATCTTGGGATACCTGGATGCTACCATAACCACCGTAAAGGGAACAGTAGATGTCCGCTTTAGTCTCTGGGTGTCCTAAACTATTTACTACGAAGCATCCCTCCATAAAGGCAAGAGTCATTCTCTCTGTAGTAATAATGCCATTGTACTTTTGGGATTGTACTTTTCGATTACTGCTTATAAAAGTGTTAGTCATTATGAAAATAGTGTTAATGAATGAGGCGCTGTGTGTAATATCTGACAATTACAGGCGTAAACAGAAATTGTGCTGTACATTTCACTTGATATTAATTTACCCAGGTGGCACATTAGAGAATAAAGCTCTAAAATGTCCAGGCCCGTCATAATCATAGTGAGGTGTTGATAGAACAGGAGAGTGTGAACCCCTGGGGTACCATAGAAGTAGGGTCTGTGTGGAACAGAAGGCAGATAAATTACCACATTACGTCATGTTTATAGGCTGCCTTAAGAGTGTTTGATTGGTCATACAGAGCCCTGTGACTCATTCATCATGTCAAGGTTATTCCGCTGACTCTGGTAAAACCATCTATTCATTTATCATGTTCTACAGTGTACATTCAAATGCATTGAGACCATAGAGAATGACAGAGGACTCGTCTTTGTATCTGTCCCATTATGGCGTATGTGAGCACACGGGCAGTGCCATTGAGGCATTCTACATTTGGGGTAGTGCATTTCATTTTTCTACTACTTCTATGAGTTGGTAAACAAACTGAAAGGGTGCATACTGCCACCTGGAGTTTGTTGTTTGAAGATATAAAGCCAAGGTTGTCGACCAGCAGTTATGGAATGTTTGCTCACGAGCATAATTCATTGGCTGATCCCTCTTGATGACCCGGATGGAATTATGTGATCCTTCCTTAACCCATAGGAAGTCCCACCCAGTTGACTACATAAAAATGGTTAAAGTCCTCAAGGGCGCTGCCCATGCTAAAACAGGCTTTTGGGCACTAGATTCCTTTATCTAGCTCTATGATTGAAACCGTGTGGGTGATGCTTACGATACGATATCTTTCCAACATTGGCCCTCTCTGCTGTGATTAGGTTACGTAGTATTTTAAACTACCACCCTCGCTTCTTCTACTACTTCAATTCAATGAGGCCCATCAGTGAAATGTTCGAGCATAACGGTCACTGACGGTCATTGCACATCGCTCTCACAGGCAATCCAATTTGACGAGATAGGAGTGTAATCAACCATTGAGAGGAACACGATAGCAGATTGTTGCAGAGAGCTGTTCCATTTCCCTCTTTCTCCCAGTGTTCTGTCAGTGGTGAGAAGACAAAGATATTATCATAAACGCAGAGGAAAATAGTACAATTGTGCTGCCATATGTTGACACACAGGCTTACATGGAGGATGGTATAATGAGGATGGTGACAGGTAAATGTTTGGAAATGAACTTCTGCAGATTGATAATAGGAAGATATCAGAGCTATAGTATGAGAACACAGGGAAATGCTCTTCGCCGTCACAGTATTTGCATGTCACATACATAATATTCTAAAATCCATCAGTTTCTGATTTGTATGAATGCTTTRGGGCAAGTGCAGTCCTTTTCAATTTGAGGTAAACATATTCAGCCTCTATGCTGTTGTTTGAGAATGATCTTCATTCAACATTTCCAAAACAAATAGACTGAGATAGGGTGCCCTCATTTTGTAATGCATGGCTCATGGCTTGTTATCATTCACACTGGAGAACTGGAAAATAGTGTGCTGAATTCTATAAGCGATTTATTCTCTAGGGATTTATTTCAGTGTCTCTAAATCTGAGCGGAAACGACACTCAGAAAGTTACTGTCTGTTTCTCAAGAACACCCGCTGGCTCCAACACAGCCTGCTTAGACATGGAGCAAAACCAAAGGAGGGAACAAACGATCAGTAAAAATATAGTATTTCAGAAAATTCCGCAAATTAAGATCAAGGCACTGACAAAAAAAGCAATGCAGGCAAGTTCCAGTGATTTCATGTGTTGTTCAAGTGACTAAATTAAAATGTTTCATGCTCATAGCATGTTTATAACAATACTGGATTGTATCACAGCAAGACATTTCATGGAAATTTACAGCTGTTGATAAGACGTAGATCTGAATTACACACTAACAAGGTTTCCATCCAATTGGCAACATTTTCATCTGAATAGTCTAAAATCTGCATAAAACAATATACCATACCAGAGATGTGTTTCTATCAAACGGATTTATTGCAGATAAAAGACTGTGTATGATGACATAGTGCACATAAAAATAACTTTTGCGGCTAAACCCCTATGTACCGAATAAAAATAACAAGTTAAATGGGTTTCCATCGCATTTTCAACTCTACTGATGGTGGCTTCACAAAAAGTGTTTGATTATACTGTATGTAATGACGTGCGCTGAGAGTCAGGAAGCAAGTTCAGGGAGTGAATAATTTAATAAATAAAAACATAATACAAAACAAGAAACACGACCAACCTACAGACATGAAACAAAAACAATGACGCCTGGGGAAGGAACCAAAGKGAGTGACATATAGGGAAGGTAAATCAGGGAAGTGATGGAGTCCAGGTGAGTCTGACGATGGTGACAGTTGTGCGCCATAATGAGCAGCCTGGTGACCTAAAGGCCGAAGAGGGAGCACACGTGACATTATATAGCAAATGAGCCCACTCTGGTCTAGCCAACAACTCCCAGATACAGTGTTGATAGGCTACCTACATGATGAGATTATAATGGATGAGAGCGAGTAAATTTGGTGGCAGCCAAGCATCGATCATCATGTCACCAGAATAAAACCCTTGATATTTATTKGAATGGAKCATCAAGCTCATCACCGTCCACTTTCACCATCCTGTGAAATACATAATTTATTTAATCTGTAGCCTAATAGACTGCATGCTTTCCTGAATCGTAGTGGGAGGACCACACAACAGATCATCGCGTGACTAAATGTACTTCGATATAATGGTAATTATATCAACGCATAAAGGCATTTCCACTGCCATGTCTTGCATAATTAATTTAAGACACAAAAAGATCCACCATGTCGAACGAAGAAATTTGTCTGATGACATTTATAAAATTACACCGGCATTACCTGTTTCCATCAACCCAGTCATKACTTTTTTCATGCGTCAGGTAGTTCAGGTAGTTGGTTAAAGATGAACCCTGTTCTGTTCTTGAAACTGTCTGCCAGCGAAGATCAATTAGTCAATAGAATTAGTAATTAAATTACTAGAATGGACATGAACATTCTTATGAGTTGGTCAACCATGGTTTGCCAGTGCTGTGATAAGATCGTGTGTAAAATAATGAATTTGAAGAATATATCTGCACTGTTTGTTTGTTAGCTAGCTAGCCAGACAGTTTTAAAGTAATTGTTCCATTAATTTGTCAAATTAACTGCCAATATGCCAACATTCCATTCAAACAAAGCAGTCAATACACAGCCATAAACTGTTTGAAATCAGTTGATGATAGGAGGCAACTAGTTGTAAAGGAAACAAGTACTGATATTGTATCATATAATAGCACTGACAGCTTGTAAAGAAAACAAAAATTTAGACATTTATGGTCTATTTACATATATTTTAGAAGCTATTTATGTCACACCCTGATCTGTTTCACCWGTCTTTGTGATTGTCTCCACCCCCATCCAGGTGTCGCCCATCTTCCCCATTATCCCCTGTGTATTTATACCTGTGTTCTCTGTTTGTCTGTGCCAGTTCGTCTTGTTTGTCAACCAACGTTTGTGTGTCAGCTCCTGCTTTTCCCCAGTCTCTCTTTTCTCGTTCTCCTGATTTTTGACCCTTGCCTGTCCTTACCCTGTACCCACCCGCCTGACCACTCTGCCTGAGCCTGCCTGCCGTCCTGTACCTTTTCCCCTGTTGCTGTAATAAACATTGTTACTTCGACACGGTGTGCATCTGGGTCTTACCTTGATACCTGATAATTTATACAGATTTGTTTAATTAAACCTGTATTCATGACAATATAAATACTTTTAAACTTATAAAAATATTTGAAATATTTATATGACAATATTTKACGTTGACAATAATTGTATTACACAATTTCTGATATCACATACTCACTTTTATTTAAAAATGTCCTGGACAAGTGAAATCAGGATTCTACCTCTACTACCATTCTTTCCAATTAGTGTCATGTCTACTCCTGTTCCTCTCATCTGACGTCGCTGGTATACTAACCACCGGTCCTGGGATCCATCATTACGCACACCTTGCATCCATCATTATGCACGCTTACAGATCATTATGATACTCACCTGGACTCCATTACCTTCCTGATTACCTCCCCTTTATCAGTCASTCTCTTGGGTTCCTTCCTGTGTTCCTTCCTGTCAGTTTTGTTCCTGTGGTCATGCATTATCGCCACTGTTATGTTGTCTCGTTTCATTAAAAGTTTAACCTCCACCTGCTTCTCGACTCACAGCATCTCTGTCCACCGTCAAAAGGAGCAGGCAGACCGCCACTGCAGTGCGACTCTTGTTTTTCACCCTGGGGACCGTGTCTGGCTTTCTACCAGGAACCTCCCACTACGCCTGCCCTGCAATAAACTGAGCMCCCGGTTTGTGGGGCCGTTCAAGGGTCTCCGGAGGGTCAATGAGGTGACACATACACTACCGTTCAAAAGTTTGGGGTCACTTAAAGGTCCCTGTTTTTTAAAGAAAAGCACTTTTTGTTAATTAAAATAACCTCAAATTGATCAGAAATACAGTGTAGACATTGTTAATGTTGTAAATGACTAGTGTAGCTTTAAAAAAAAAGAAGAAAAAAAAGGAATATCTACAGAGGCCCATTATCAGCAACCATCACTCCTGTGTTCCAGTGGCATGTTGTGTTAGCTAGTCCAAGTATATCATTTAAAATACTAATTGATAATTAGAAAACTATTTTGCAATTATGTTAGCACAGCTGAAAACTGTGGTGCTGATTAAAGAAACAATCAAACTGGCTTTCTAGAGTTCCTCTGTCCAGTGTCTGTTCTTTTGCCCATCTTAATATTTTATTTTTATTGGCCAGTCTGAGATATGGCTTTCTTTGCAACTCTGCCTAGAAGGCCAGCATCCCGGAGTCACCTCTTCACTGACGTTGAGACTGGTGTTTTGCGGGTAGTATTTAATGAAGCTGCTAGTTGAGGACTTGTGAGGCATATGTTTCTCAAACTAAACACTCTAATGTACTTGTCCTCTTTCTCAGTTGTGCACAGGGGCCTCCCACTCCTCTTTCTACTCTGGTTAGAGCCTGTTTGTGCTGTTCTGAAGGGAGTAGTACCATAGGCGGAAATCCCAGGGGGGACGGGGGGGACACGACCCCCCCATCCTGGGAAAAATATGATTTGTCCCCCCCAATATATCACTGTAAACATAACTATGTAATTTCAATAATATTAATAATACGCAATGAAAGCACTTGTGCTGATTATAGACACTTAATAGCGCGTTTTTAAGTTTCACAAGATTGCGACCCCCCCGCCCTTTGCCCCACAATGATTTGATCCACTGCCAGTTCTTTAGCTTGCAAGGTAATAGAGGGTTCGTATCTACTGTCCGAAAGGCACTCAGTGTACGTAACTGACGTGAGGTAATCCAGTCAATCGCGCCATAGCAATGTATATATTTTTTTAATGTTGCAGGGTTCACACACTAGCTGAATTTGCAGAGCTAGCGCGCAAACTAAAGCAAACACTAACTATCAAGCTAGCTAGTACCTATTCCATTTATGTGGCGTCGTCAAAGATGGAATCTTTGCTATCGTCAGTTTATTCCAAGATCAGCATGCAGCTGTAGTGCTTCAAAGTCCCCGTGATAAGGTTAGCGATAAACTGAAGTCCAAACTGAACAGAACTACACTCTCTTATACCATTGTCTTAAATATATAAATGGTCTCGTAATGCAAGAAGCAAAAATTGTCGTTAGTGAATTTTTTTTTTTTTTTTCCAACCTTTAACCAGGTAGCAAAGATTATAGCAAACACCACAGAAACGGAATTGGTGTGCTCGCTAGCTTTGCAAATTCAGCTATTGTTGGAAGCCTGCCAATATGAAACAAACTAGGTTAAAATTTCAATAACGTTGCAGCATGTGTTGTTAAATGTGTGTGTGTGCAGCTAGACCGGTCAGCCAGCCAGCCAGCCAGCCAGGTAGAAAAATGTCAGAAAAAAGACGGACATCAGAGTATTTTTCAGGACACCAAAACGCAATAAGAACTCTAGTAGCCTAATATCTCAAAGACCAGTTGATAAAATGTTCATAAGAAAGAAGTGAAATGCTAATGGAATGTTTCACAATGATGTCATTAGGCAGAGCAGGCAACAGATGGCACACAGACAGCAGAGCTGTGGACAGATAGGCAGGGACAGACTGGCAGGGACAGACTGGCAGAGACAGGGAGTCTCAGGTAAGTTTGTTGAGTCTTTGTTTGGCAACATTAGAAAGGTTCTCCATTTTTTTTACTTTGTAAATAGGGACTAATTGGAAATGCCATGGATACCCAGCTCTCAACTTAAACTGGTGACTAAACTAAGATTTGTTTAAGGCAATGGTATTGCTGTTGTGATTAATTGTGTAGTTTTGGGTACCGGTAGTTAGGAGTACAGCAAACACCTTATTCTTTTTTAGGAGACAGACTGAGTCAGTGAGGGTGGTGAAAGGAAAAGGCCAAGGAGAGAGACTTCAGAGGACAGTGTCACAGCCACGGCAGGACCAGGTGTCACCCTTGTTGCCAGCAGCACCAGTATAGGGGACAGTGGCACAGCATCGTCCAGTTACCTCAGTGATGACACAGAACCATATCAGCCACACCCACCAATTTATAGAACCGCAAACTCTTGCAAACAGAGTGTTGACGTTTCAAGAGAGAGGAACACTGCACTGATAAGGAACACTGCTATAACTATTATTATTAGTAGTATTATAATGATTTAAACAAGTTGGGACAACCCTTCAGTTAACTACTGTACCTAACAATTATCCAGTAGTAGTGATTATGGTCCCTCAATATACATTTAACATATTACAACATAGTCTATGTGTTACAGCACTACTTTTGGTGTCCCCCTCAGGAATTGCTCCTGAGAAAATGTCATGTAATTGTCCCCTCCAAGGTTGATATCAGATTTTCGCCCCTGAGTAGTACACATCGTTGTACGAGATCTTCAGTTTCTTGGCAATTTCTCGCATGGAATAGCCTTTATTTCTCAGAACAAGAATAGACTGACGAGTTTCAGAAGAAAGTGCTTTGTTTCTGGCCATTTTGATCCTGTAATCAAACCCACAAATGCCGATGCTCCAGATACTCAACTATTCTAAAGGCCAGTTGTATTGCTTCTTTAATTAGTACAACAGTTTTCAGCTGTGTTAACATAATTGCAAAAGGGTTTTCTAATGATAAATTAGCCTTTTTAAAATGATATACTTGGATTAGCTAACACAACGTGCCATTGGAACACAGGAGTGATGGTTGTTGATAATGGGCCTCTGTACGCCTATGTAGATATTCCAGAAAAAAATCTGCCGTTTCCAGCAACAAGTAATTTACATCATTAACAATGTCTACACTGCATTTCTGATCAATTTGAGGTTATTTAAAGGACACATTTTTATTTTCTTTCAAAAACAAGGACATTTAAGTGACCCCAAACTTTTGAACGGTAGTGTAGGTTACAGCTTCCCAGTCACTATCGTATCTCACCTTCTTTTCATGTCTCCCTTCTCAGGCCAGTGGTTCCTGCCCCCCCTTCACCTGCTTCTCGACTCACAGCATCTCCGTTACAATTAGACTGGTTTTGATTTCTCCCTAACCAATATGGCTGCCATTTTCAATCCATTCTGGAACTTTGGGGGTTTATGTAACGAATGGCAGAAATCCCAAACCAGTCTATTTGGAATGAATGGCAGTAGAGGCACAGGTGACTCATTTCCTGCATCTATGTATGCAGGAAAATAAAAGGCATGTGTGATGTATCAGAAAATATGTAATAGAAATATTGTCACACAAATTATGTAATATAGTTTATACAGGCTTTAAACAAATGTTCTGTATAAATAGCATCTAAAATATATGTAAACAGACCATAAATGTCTAAATGTGTTTTTGAAAGCTGTGAGTGTTATAATATGATACAATATCAGTACAGTGCATTTACAACGTCTAAGTCCTATCAACTGATTTCAGTCAGTGTATGAGTATGGATGGACTACATTGTTTCTATGGAATGTTGGCATATTGGCAATTCATCTGAAAAATGTATGGAATCATTCTTCTAAAACTGACTGGCTAACAAACAATGTGCAGATAATCTTTGAATTCATTGTTTTACACTATCTTATCACATCACTGGCTGACCATGGTTGACCTACTCTCTGACCAAAATAGCTGACCTTTAATACTGTCATAAGAAGGGTTGTCAATTCTAATTAGAATGGTACTTTGTCTGTCCTTCATATTTGTCCCTGCAGTCCATTTATCTCCAAAAACAATGGAGTGGATGACAAAGTTGGTGTCTGCCCTGTCACATTTTCCTCACTGTTGACTCTGGGAGCTGTGAACCCTTTGGAGTAGTTCATGAAAGGGGTCTCACTTTAAAAGGCATCACATATCCTGATTCCTGTGTGTGTGGTGGGGTATTTGAACTTTTCCTGGCTTTCCACAAGGCCAAATACAATCATGTAACCCCATTCATATTGGGATCTGTTTTAGGTAATCCACTTCATCCTGAAATAGTGCAATCCTGCCACCATGTGGAAGAAAATCTATAAAACACAGAGACAGTGTATACTATACCATACCACTGGGCCATTCCAATTCTTATTTGCTCAAATAGCGCTGCAATGTTTGAGACTTCCTGCATGCAAGCCATACAGTACAGAGATGAAAGAGCAAGAAAAACTCACATGATCAGAGAAAACAAACTAACTCTTTGCATCCTTATTGAAAATGCATTGTTTTTGGTCACTCTATGAAAGAAAACCTGCTCCTCAGGTGTCCATTATGCACATGATGTTATAAATAAACCAAATAATGTTCCTCTAAAACAATTTGAAGCACCTTAAACCAGAACACCTACTTTCCTGTAATACTTCCCTTTTTAGATGTTCACCTAGTTATTTCCCTGATTTGACTATAATTAATCTCTTCAGTGAGGTCGGTCAGACGAGAGGAAATTACTTTGGAGGGACTTAGTGAGCCCTGACACTGGGGACTCCCCTGTTTTATCTCTGGCCTCTCTGAGTCAGAGATAGGGATGGAGCAGGGAGCTAAATCAATTTTCCTGTGTTGTCTCATTAGCTGGAGCCCTGGGGTGAGCTGTGCTCCATGGAGATGCCGTTGGAGAAGGAGACAGAGAGAGAGAGAGAGAGAGAGAGAGAGAGAGAGCGAGAGACAGAGGAAAAAAAGAGAGTTTAGTCAGGGGCAGTGTGCTCAGAAGATGGCTTCTCCTTTACAGGCCTGGATGAGGACAGTAGGGTTCACTAAGGGTTCAGTATTGGAGGTGTTTAATCAAATGTGCAGTGCAATCAATCATGCACATTTCAATGCAAAAATATTTAGTTGGTTGGAGGTTTCACAAGACGCCTCGAAACTGCTGCCAAGCAAAACTGATATTTTCCAAGTGATAACACCTGACTGAACAGGGCACTAGCAAGAATCACCTTCATGTGACATACGAATAACAAATGTCATCATGCCATCTGGTCTGCACTGAGTGGTTTGGGGTGGAGACACACACCGGACACACACACCGGGCACGCACCCACATACACACTGTGACGGCAAGGCACATTTCCAGACCCATCATGACATATGGCGGCCTCGTGACAGTAATGTTGCTAAACTCCGGCAATTCGATCCAATAACCAATGCAGTGACTATTGCCTTCCTTCCGTGCTGCATTTTGTCAACAGGGCTGAGCACAGCTACAGCATTCTCAGTAATTCCAGGATGCTATATATATCAGAGGGCTTTTGTGAGGATGATCTGGATCTATTTACCTAGAAAGGACAGTTTAACATCTGGGCCTGATTGCTCTGCTGCTGTTGCTGAACACATCAGATAGAAATATCACACTGTTTAAAGACGCACTATGCAGAATTTGCTCTGCCATTTCCTGGTTGCTAAAATTAATAAATTTCAGTTTGTGACAAAACAAGCAAATATAGTGTAGAGAATTGTAGTACCATCTAAACCGCTGTGAAATATATTTTCCATAACCTAAAATATTGTATTTATAGCTGTTTGAAGCTGGTGTACAAAACAGAAAGTAAAAGACTCAAAAACAAAACATAAGCACGAGAAGAATAGAAATAGCGCAAATTGAACAGATCTACCGATTCCGAGACTTGCTTTCAATGAGAATGACAGATCTATAACTCCCATTTCCATGTGAAGTTGGTCGGGTCGCCCAAAAAGTCACATATTGCAGCTTTAAGACTCAATGGAGGAGTATTATACCAGACTAGCTAAGCAGATCCATTATCATCAATATCATATTTTCCAAGTGATTACATCAAATCAACTAGTTATACAGTATAGGCCTAGCTACAACTGCTTGAATCAGTGTATCTATCCATTGTGGGCAGACTGAAAATGTCTTAGGTGACAAAGCTGTCAAAAATGGAATCTTGGAAGAGCCTAGGGCTACCACGGTGAGCTCGAGGTCAGTAAGAAAGCACCATTCCAGCTGAAGGCACTTCTCTGGTGCTGTATAAGAGGGAGTTACATATCCAAAGAGCAAGACGAGAGCAGTGTGTGTGTCTATCTGTCGGTCTGTGGACCTGTATGGAGTAATGGGGTCCCAGAGAGACTATCCTGTAACTGTGTATTGGCCCTTGGGGAGGATTCAGGGCCTAAGGGCCTGGGGGGAAAGAAAAGCAGGAGTGTCGCAGCCCTAGCCCTGAACAGGGCCTGGTCTGCCTGTGAAACCTTAGCCACAGCACCTGCCTGGAACACTGCTCATGGACCAGATATGGGAAACTCAACGTGATGTTTAACCCAGTTGTGAAGACAAGGATGCACACAGGACACCCAAGTATGGGGTTGGGAGCTTAGTGATTTGTAATCTGGGGACAGCAAGATCAGCCAGATCTTTGACTGAAATTACAGTGAGCACAGCACTTAAGCAATACTCCATATCTACGTATAAGATGTCACCTTTTCCATCTGGTACCACACATAACAAGGCTGGCCATAAAGGCCTCTGGGCTTTCCAGTTGCCAGCACTCACAGGGGATAGCGGAGAGGGATTTGGGCCCATAGAGCTTCATGCAGATGAGTTCCAGAAAGATTTGCTTTATTCTGCCCACGTATGCCAGACCATGGCCCCAATGCAAATGAAAAGGCATCCAAAAAGYCTGCTCCGTTTAATCTCCCTTCACTCTCGCATAATGAAAAATGTCCATAAAAATATAGGCAAGGCAATCCACAGCTTTCATTTCTCCCTGTAAGCAAAAATCAGCCGCGCTCACTGGCCATAAGGGACTCTGCGTCGCCTTGCTTTTGAAAATACATTTAAAATGTGCCAGGCTGCTTTGATCTTGGCGGTGGATTGAGATAATCAGAGGGAACTGGTGCAGTAGATCTCACAGGGATAAAAACATGAAATGAATCCCTTTACCAGGGCTCCGATCAGCCTCATCTACTAGCACAGCTTTGATTATCCTCATTAGGAGACATGTCAACAGAGAGAGACTAGAGCTGGGAACTGTTCCTCGGGAGAAAGAAAGGCCATTGGCCTAGTCCTTAGCCAACTAAAGGAGACGTTGGAATAACTTGCTCTCTGCTGACCTTTTCATTGACTTACCACATTATGTTTGTTTGATAAGCCTGTGGTGTGAAAATCAAAAGCACCATACATCTAAAATGCGATGGGGGTCATCGCTGTCGGTTCACCTGACAGGTACACGACACCCTGTGCCTTCAGTGAGCCGGATGGCACTGCAATCGCTAGTCCTTCTTCAAGGCACTCAGAATCACCTTTATTCGCCAAATACATTTGCTTGTACAGGATTTTGATATGGTAAATTGTTGCAGCCACAAGAAACGGAATACACAGACAGACAAACAAACAGAATATATGGACAAGATGTATTGACACAGAGTAGCTACAGTATGTACACAATGAACACCAGGCTAAAAAACTACAGACTACGCTATAAACTTGTACAGAGCTCAGTGGGAACATACAGTATAGGCTAGAAATTATTGATGGCATCAAGCATAATGTACAGGGGGCTTGAATGAGGGATGGAGAGTGAGGRTGGATGGYCAAAGGGGAGATGGTGGGTATTTGTGAGAGATTAATATTACTGTCATTTCCGTTATTGTGTGCGCTTTGTTCCGTCTGCTGTTTATGGGAACAAGATTTAATCTTTCCAATCAGCCTCATGCTGTTTCAGAGGGAAGCTGTCTGGAAATCCTATCAAACTGCCATGAATATAAATTGCTCTAGAGTCTGAATGTATTCATACCGTACACATCAGTATTCTACACATATCAGCAAGCATGCAGGAAAATGTAAATAATGCACACAGTATACTATCATTATATCTTCCATGACTAGCTACAATAAGACAAAGCAGTAGCTAGAGGAAAAGAGGAGAATAATATTAGCACACTATAAAACATAGGCCTAAAACTTAATGGATCACTGCTCCAAAAAGCACACAGCTCCAAAAATTATACTGCACATCTTCAGTATTCACACTAGTCATTACATCACCCTTGGCTGAAGTAACTCTTGATTCCACCCATTCTAAATGAGTGGCTGGAATAAAGAAGTCATACATATTCATYCATCTGGATGGGAAACAGGAATAGACTAGTGTTACAAGGCGGAGCCAGATGAATTATTTATTACTGTTTCCCTGTAGTATATAAATCAGCTAGCTGGAAAAGGCAAGTGAAAATGAAACTGCACGACCAAGCAGAGCAGTGGAGAGATGATGGACACACCCACTGGATGGCCACAGTAACGGTGTATCAATGAGTGTATCAATTACACGGTTACATAAATATATTAATATAATAGTTTACATGCTTTACAAGAAGAACAATGTCCCTAATAATCCTGTTTACATGGACACATCTAAAATCAGGCTACCTGATGGGACTTTGATAAATGCATAAAATCTCAAATCAAAATAAACKTTCTACCACAGCACCATCTCATTTTGGGAAGCCTATTTCATTGTGTTCGGACATATAAAKTTTGTATGTGAAAACTATTTCTAAGATACATACTTTCAGTTGTTCTGAACTCACTTCACTCGTGCTAAAGAGGGAGGCTCGCTCGGCTGGTGCTAGCACATGTGGAGATCAAATATACAGCTGGAACTCCGATTAAAGTGTTTACATGTACTAATCATTTGAAAGATTGCTCAGAAGAACTTAACGGCAAATGCTTACTTCGATTATGACCTTATGCCAATTAAGATAAGCAAAGTAAGGTGTTTACATGACTAATGCCACATTCAGCCTACTGACATAATCAGCTTAATATTGAATTATTACTGTGCATGTAAACATACTCAATGTATGGGAAAGGATGATCCATTCTCTCACTGCTGTTATCACATACTCCTTTTACCACCAACCTGACTTAATGCGTTTAACTAGTTCCATCCACTTATTTACATTTATTTGACTTTCTCTCTCATGGTCAACATGTGTGTTATACCAATCAAATAGAAAAAAAACATCAAAGCTTAGAATGACAAAAAAGCAGGTAGAGATCCCCTAGAAATCGAAGCCAAAAGGACGAAACCCTCTTAATTACATTTTATAGCCAGAATAACTGAAGAAAATGTTTGACATTTTTTGTCTGTGGATACAGTATAAATTGACATGAAACTCAAATATTTCCTGTTAATACAGATAGGAGTACAGAAGCCTGACAACTGACAATCACTTTCCTACTGTAGCTCTGTGCCATGACATGCAGTCTCCTGTAGTAAAACAATGTCCCCATCTCTTCCTCTCAAGGGCAGGTTCAACATAGTGTTACGGGGACCATCACCCATCCGTCTAGTAAATGGGTTATAGTGACAACAGAACTATAGCTCAAGAAGGTCACCCATGAAACATCATACAACTGGTTACTCATACATGCTGTATCTGCGCAATACGATTCAKTATTGTGTATGCATGCCTGAGTGAGTATGAAAGACAACTGGATGGCCACAGAGTGACCCTACTTTTCAGCAAAAGCTTTTTCTTTAGTATTCCTATTAGGCTGATGCCTTTTAACACAGTAATCGGGCTGTGACACAGTTGTCATACATCATTGTTGCTCAGATAGTCAGAGGACAGACAGACAGACTGGTGGCAGTAGGCCTAGAGGCATGATACTGTACGTGGCCACAGAGATGGAGTGATTCTTAATAACCAGGTTACCCAGAGACCACCAGGCCTGCTAAGCACCACCGCCGCTCATATTAGACAAAGCCTCATTTAGATCAGGATTGTCCCAAGTGACACCTCTAGTAGACACCATTTAGCAAGTACCCCAACTGCAATTCCGGAGACATTACTTCTGATAGAGCAATCTTGTTACGCCAAGCTGTGTTATTTTGACTGAGTACATTTCTCGAAGGGGCCATTGTTCTATCTAATTGTTCATCAAGAACTAAATACACTATAGTCTGGTACTTGGTGCAACTGGATAAAGAGGGGGACCTGAGTGAGCATTAAATTAATTTGCTATGCTCTCTGGAAATCCCATCCATCTCTGGCCTATCAATGACTCAACTGCACCTTGGCTTTAGCATGATTAAAGTCTTTGCACCCCCCGTTTATGGCCGTCATTTACTTTGCAGTGTTATCAAACGTGCATCTAAAGCAGCATCATAGGTTCTGTGGTGTTTTATCCATATAAAAACCTTTGCAAATAAATCCAGACTTAATAGCCTCTCCCCACATGAAGTTTACTACAATAACATCTTACATTACAGACATTGAGGTAATCATCACAAGCTGTGTGAAGTAACTAGGGTTTCAAAGCTACTGGTAATTTACCAAAGTTACCGGAATCTTCAGTAAATTTAGCAATTAACAGAAATTCTATGGCAATCTATTGTAACTTCCGTAATCTATGTGTCACGTTCTGACCATAGTTCTTGTGTGTTGTGCTTGTTTTAGTGTTGGTCAGGACGTGAGCTGGGTGGGCATTCTATGTGGTGTGTCTTGTTTGTCCGTTTCTATGTTTGGCCTAATATGGTTCTCAATCAGAGGCAGATGTTTTGTGTTGTCTCTGATTGGGAATCATATATAGGTGGCTTGTTTTGTGTTGGGGATTGTGGGTGGTTGTTTCCTGTCTCTGTGTTTTCTCTGCACCAGATAGGGCTGTATCGGTTTGCCACATTTGTTATTTTGTTTTGTAAGTGTTCACGTTTATTCGTCGTAATTAAACATGTTGAGCACTGGCTACGCTGCGTGTTGGTCCGATCCTTGCTACACCTTCTCTTCTCGTGAAGAGGAGGAAGGCTGCCGTTACACTATGGTTGACTAACTTTTTTTTGTATTATTCATATACAGTAATAATTTGTTATATCTGTGTTCATATTGTCCATGAGTTTCTAGTAGATAGAATATATATATTTTTTATATTTCACCTTTATTTAACCAGGTAGTCCAGTTGAGAACAAGTTCTCWTTTACAACTGCGATCTGGCCAAGAYAAAGCAAAGCAGTGCGACAAAAACAACAACACAGAGTTACACATAAACAAACGTACAGTCAATAACACAATAGAAAAATCTATGTACAGTGTGTGCAAATGTAGGGAGATAGGCCATAAAGGCAACATAATTACAATTTAGCATTTAACACTGGAGTGATAGATGTGCAGATGATGATGTGCAAGCAGAAATACTGGGGTGCAAGAGAGCAAGAGGATAAGTAATAATATGCGCATGAGGTAGTTGGGTGTGCTATTTACAGATTGGCTGTGTACAGGTACAGTGATCAGTAAGCTGCTGTGACAGCTGATGCTTAAAGTTAGAGAGGGAGATATAAGACTCCAGCTTCAGTGATTTTTGCAATTCGTTCCAGTCATTGGCAGCAGAGAACTGGAAGGAAAGGCGGCCAAAGGAAGTGTTGGCTTTGGGGATGGCCAGTGAAATATACCTGCTGGAGCGCTATGGTGTTGCTATGGTGACCAGTGAGCTGAGATAAGGCGGGGCTTTACCTAGCAAAGACGTATAGATGACCTGGAGTCAGTGGGTTTGGCGATGAATATGTAGTGAAGGCCAGCCAACGAGAGTATACAGGTGGCAGTGGTGGGTAGTATATGGGGCTTTGCTGACAAAACGGATGGCACTGTGATAGACAACATGTTGCGAAATAGGAAGCCGATTCTAGATTTAATTCTGGATTGGAGATGCTTAATGTGAGTCTGGAAGGAGAGTTTACAGTCTAACCAGACACTTAGAATATGTGGACAACTACAAATACCTAARTCAGAACCGTCCAGAGTATTTGTAGTTGTCCACATATTCTAAGTCAGAACCGTCCAGAGTAGTGATGCTAGTTGGGCGGGAGGGTGCGGGCAGCAATCGGTTGAAGAGCATGCACTTAGTTTTACTAGCATTTAAAAGCAGTTGGAGGCCACGGAAGGAGTGTTGTATGGCGTTGAAGCTCGTTTGGAGGTTTGTTAGCACAGTGTCCAAATAAGGGCCAGATGTATACAGAATGGTGTCGTCTGCGTAGAGGTGGATCAGAGAATCACCAGCAGACATCATATGAATCAAAGTGGAGGAGAGAGACTCTCAGATGAAAAGGGCTTTATTACAGACATAAATACTCCTCAGTTTCATCAGCTGTCCAGGTAGCTGGTCTCAGACGATCCAGCAGGTGAAGAAGCCGGATGTGGAAGTCCTGGGCTGGCGTGGTTACATGTAGTCTGTTGTTGTGAGGCCAGTTGGACGTACTGCCAAATTCTCTAAAATGACGTTGGAGGCGGCATATGATAGACAAATTAAAAATAAATTATCTGGCAACAGCTCTGGTGGACATTCCTGCAGTCAGCACACCAATTGCATGCTCCCTCAAAACTTGAGACATGAGTGGCATTGTGTTGTATGACAAAACTGCACATTTTAGATTGGCCTTTTATTGTCCCCAGCACAAGGTGCACCTGTGTAATGATCMTGCTGTTTAATCAGCTTCTTGATATGCCACACCTTTCAGGTGGATGGATTATATTGGCAAAGCAGAAATGCTTCCTAATAGGGATGTAAACAAATCTGTGCACAACATTTTTGAGAAATAAGCTTTTTGTGCGAATATGGAAAATGTCTGGGATCTTTTATTTCAGCTCATGAAACATGGGAATGACGGACTGTTGTTTCTCTTTGCTAATTTGGGCTGTTCTTGCCATAATATGGACTTGGTCTTTTACCAAATAGTGATATCTTCTGTACACCACCCCTACCTTGTCACAACACAACTGATTAGCTCAAAAAGCATTAAGAAATTCCACAAAATTAACTTTTAACAAGGCACACCTGTTAATTGAAACGCATTCCATGAAGCTGGTTGAGAGAATGCCAAGAGTGTGCAAAGCTGTCATCAAGGTAAAGGTTGGCTACTTTGAAGAATCTAAAAATCTAAAATATATTTTTTATTTGTTTAACACTTTTTTGGTTACTACAATTCCATATGTGTTATTTCATAGTTTTGATGTCTTCACTATTATTCTACAATGTAGAAAATTGTACAAAAAAGAAAAACCCTAGAATGAGTAAGTGTGTCAATACTTTTGACTGGTACTGTATAGTGTACTTCTTTCATTCTCTCACTTCCTTGGCTGCTCTCTCAAGAACCTCAAGTGGGGCTTGTTTTATATTTGTATACATGATGTCTGCTCTGTAACAATAAAAATGCTCTATCTTGAGTAAATATAAATGACACATTGTACCAATACTATGCATATTATACAAAAAACTGACGAAATGTAATCATAAATTGTATGGGATATGGTGGCCATAGGCTCAATTTACCCCATGGGCAATGGCTCAACTTAATCCAAGACAAACCTTTTGACTATATTAGCCCACACAGCTACAAGGATGCACTTTCATGTTAGGTTTAGGACCTCATATTGTAGCTTATCTGTCGACTTTGGTTTAGGTACAAGCATCATGAAACCTATAACACAATACATTCATTTGACTTTGTRWAAATCTTTTTTTTTAACCTAAAATCCATGTTTTTTAGATATCAACCTCAAATCGAATATTTCAACTCACAATACCATGCATGTTTGGAATCCTCAGGTCTTCAGTATTCTACTGTAAGTAAACAAGCGTGTAGGCTACCTGTGTTGTTTTCTGTCACTAGAAGGGGAGGTTGTTTTCCCACGTTGGTTTTGCCCTTGCTGAAAGAGAGGGAAGGAGATGCTCTTGAACAAACCGTCCTCAGCCGACTCCTCCAGCCTCAGTTGAGGGATCAGGTGTCCGAAGGCCATGATGTTTATCACAACACCTGCGAATCGTATTTACAACGTATAGCCAGCCACCTACTGATAAAGAGGACGCACTTCGAGAGACAAGCCTACAATACTATAAAGAACTATTAAAAACTGGTGTGCTGGTGCTTCTGTCGCTCTTATAATGTGGTCTCCATCGCCCCAAGATCCTTGTCATAGCGTCCTAAACGCTTTACTGCCGCTGAAAAGTATAATGTGGATGCTGAGGTGACAAACGTCACACAAATCGCTTCACTCTGGAGTCGCGCGCGCACTTGTTCCAAACGATGGGACAGAATCATTGTGGAGGACTGCGCGCCACTGGGTAGAGTGAGCATGCGTCGTTTGTTAATGGATCTAATGAGTCCCTCTTTATGATTCATTGGACAGTTTCAAATATGTTGATTTCATTAGAATTTAGGAAATTAAAATGCATGTTTATGTAAACCATTATTATTTGCCTGACCTGATGCTGTCTGTCACCGCAAAATTCACATAAGATAGGCTACCACAGACGTTCCTTTATGTTTCGACCTGAGCTTCAGCCAATGACTGGTAATACATCCGGATCCCTTCAAATTAAACGCTTCTCACCCATTATGTTTGTATCATGGTGATGAACGTGGGATTTGGCTAGAAAACATACCTCAATCCAGGGATGGAAGATGCAAAATCAAGAAGATTAAAATACTGCTAGTTTTGAATTAAACTGGCTTTTTTGTTCCTCGTGCTAGTCTAGCTAATTCTAAAGCAACCTATTGGATTCCACAACACTTTCAGAAGCTACTCACTCCAACACGTTGCATTTCCATGGAATCCAATGGGCTGCTTTAGGACATTTTTTCCAGGTTGTGTGTTGTTTATATGTCCAGCAGTAGAGTCTAGCTCTCACCCATCCCCACCCTTTCTCCCCCTCAATTGAGAGATTGGCTGAGTCCAGGAGCTGGAGGTGATAGCAATCTGACAGTGTCCATTCACTTCACCCCTGTGGACGAGCTAGCCATGCTGTCTCTTCAGGCCCTGAATGGCTAGCCAGCCTGACCCACGCTCTCCAAGGGTAGAAGTATGGCCTGTACCCGTACAGTCTTTGTCCAGTTTGTGAGCATGGGTGGTTTTACAGATCTAGGATCTTAATTTGACCCAGTTTGCTACAGTAGGAAAATAATCCTGCAGCAACAGGAAATGTGAATTATTATGTAGATTATAATAAACGGTCTGACATTTCAAAGTGGAAATTACAAACTTCAGAAGCCTTTTTAAACCTCAAAAATACTACACATTCTACTGCAGGAAAGTTATCCTGCAACAGGGTGATCAAATTAAGATCCTACATCTGTACATGCATGGGATGCATGACCACAAATCTGCTTATTCCCTTCTGGTCACTGACCAGCAAACACAGAGAGCCAGGTCTCTCTCTTTCAGTAATGGACCCAGAATCAACCCCTGCGGTACCCCACATGACATACAGTTGAAGTCGGAAGTTTACATACACTTAGGTTGAAGTCATTAAAACTCATTTTCTTTAACCCACTCCACAAATGTCTTGTAAACAAACTAGAGTTTTGGCAAGTCGGCTAAGACATCTACTTTGTGCATGACAAGTAATTTTTCCAACAATTGTTTACAGACAGATTATTTCACTTATAACTCACTGTATCACAATTCCAGTGGGTCAGAAGTTTACATACACTAAGTTGACTGTGCCTTTAAACAGCTTGGAAGATTCCAGAAAAGTTTGTCATTGCTTTAAAAGCATCTGAAAGGCTAATTCACATCACTTGAGTCAATTGGAGGTGTACCTGTGGATGTATTTCAAGGCCTACCTTAAAACTCAGTGCCTCTTTGCTTGACATCATGGGAAAATCAAAAGAAATCAGCCAAGACCCAAGCATACTTCCAACGTTGTGGCAAAATGGCTTAAGGACAACAAAGTCAAGGTATTGGAGTGGCCGTCACAAAGCCCTGACCTCTCCCTGTAGAACATTTGTGGGTAGAACTGAAAGTGTGTGCGAGCAAGGAGGCCTACAATCCTGACTCAGTTACACTGGCTCTGTCAGGAGGAATGGGCCAAAATTCCCCCAACTTATTGTGGGAAGCTTGTGGAAGGCTACCCAAAACATTTGACCTAAGTTAAACACATTAAAGGCAATGCTACCAAATACTAATTGAGTGTATGCAAACTTCTGACCCACTGGGAATGTGATGAAAGAAATAAAAGCTGAAATAAATAATTCTCTCTACAATTATTCTGACATTTCACATTCTTAAAATAAATTGGTGATCCTAACTGACCTAAGACAGGGACTTTTTACTAGGATTACATTTCAGGAATTTGAAAAACAGTTTAAATGTATTTGGCTAAGGTGTATGTAAACTTCCGACTTCAACTGTATGTTGTCTGCCCATATATCATAGACTAGCTTATGGTTAAATAATTGAAGACTTCTCATTCAGAATTCTTTAGACTGTAGCTAATAGACTAATCCTCAAAGCTCTGCTGATTTGTGTAGTTTTCCTGAGGAGTCTTAGCTCAATTACCTTACTGTGGGCATCCTGGTCATCACTTGTTTTCAATTAGCTCTCCTCCATTGAACTGCATGGAGTCAGCTCAGCATCTGTCAAATACACGTCTTAAGGGCCCAGAATAATTGTATTATGAAACCACATGGCATGTCAATTTGGACTGGGCCTACTCTTACTYTTCTGCACTCTGCCTCCATGAAGAGATATTACTAATTGCTTTAATTTACAATTAGGCCACCCAAACAATGTTTTTTAGTTGTTTGACTTCATAAATATTAATGTAACAGGTGCTCTACTTTCTTGTTTAGCATCAATCAGGTTTAGTGAATTCATTAGAATCTCCAAGATTAAACCTAACGCTAATGGCTTAACTAAAACACATTTATCTTTGAACAATTGCCCCCAAAAGTCACATGGGCAATCCTTCTGCCCAAAATAACATATTGACCAGCAGTTCTAGGGAAACAAAACATTTGTAACTATAAAATATTCCATAATATTGTGCCCTTTATACACATGTCAAAAGGAAGGTTGGCCACCCAAAAAAGCCATAGAGAAGGACGAATGAGGAAGAGATAAGGCAGGAACCGCCTGAAATAAGGTCATGACAATTACCCAGAACCAASTTAGCTGGAGATGCACCATTGATGCCCATTTCTCCACTATGAGCTAAAAGGAATGAGTCAAGTAAGTCTCTTTCTTTTAGCACTGTGAGCAGGGCAGTATCAAGAAGAAAAGTATCAAGGAGTAAATTGTGAGCAATTGAATGTCTTCCGACTGGAATGATGTCTGCACAGTTCATCTGGATGAAGGGGGAGTTGGGGACTCTTGATTTAAAAAGGGAATTATAATGCCAAGCTGATGTTAAAAATAGCATCCTATTAACCTCTCCATTTGACTTTATGGCAGCGCTGTAATTAGTGTAGTCGTCAGACAGTGAAATGTGCTTTAGATGCGGGTCACAGTGCAATACCCATTATCCATTGAGAGCCACTGAGAGAACTGAGAGGCAGACAGACATCGTTAAAAGTCTACGATGTGTGYGTTAAGTTTGACACAACCTTCAGACAAATCTATCAATTGCTCAATAGTATCTTTCACCAGCCTTTTGGCTTTTATACAGAGTTCAAACTCCGGCAAGCGAGGCATTGTGTCCTATACGGCAGCAGTTGCCATTTTAGATGGAAATCAATGGGCAGATGGCAGATGGTTACCAATTGTAATTTAGGCAGAAGATATTATTGTCCAGAGAGATACATGACCATGATAGTTTCATGTGGGTTGTCAAAATATATGTGAGTGCCCAGTGGGTACATACTACATTACTGTAGGCCTACAGTACTAGTGATGGGTCGTTCRCAAAYGAGTCGGCTCGGTTTGATGAGAGAGCAACTGGGGATGCAGCACGAAGGAATCCCTCAGCAGATGCCATAATGGAGGTACGATCCTATTTGGAGGAGCCCCTCCAAAGATCTGGAGATCTGCAGATCCTCTGAGCTGGTGGAAGAACAAGGCCTCTGTCTACCCACAGCTTATTAAAGCCATGACAGSGAGACTCTGCATAGTGGCCACATCCATTCCCTCTGAGAGGGTCTTCTCGAAAACTGGACAAATAATTACTGAGAGAAGAAACCGTATCAGCCCCTCGAAAGTGAGGCAGCTTGCATTTCTGAATGCAAATCTCTCATAAAAGCTAAATATGGTCAGCATTGCTGTGTGCTGCTGGTTATATCATAGCAATAAAGAAGAGAGAGAAAAGAGGGACCAGTTTAATGTTTTATGTTATACTTTAAATGCAAATGTTTAATAGCATTCTTTTTCATAACAAACCAATGCATTTTTAAATACACTGTGGTCAAGGTAGAGTATGATTTCATTTACTAATTTAATTTAAATTGTTTTAAAACTAATCATAGTCAAACTATCGCAATCTGTTTGACTTGAAAAAATACAAAACATATATTTTTTTAAAGATCCGTTTGGGAGTCAACAGAGCCGGCTCTTTTTTGTGAGCTAAGCCGAACGAGCCGGCTCACTGAAAAGAGCCGGAATGCCCATCACTATACAGTACCAGTCAAAAGTTTGGACACACCTACTCATTCAAAGGTTTTTCTTTATTTTCACTATTTTCTACATTGTAGAATAATAGTGCAGACATCAAAACTATGAAATAACACATCTGGAATCATGTAGTAGACAAWWWWWWWTTAAACAAATAAAAATATATTTTAGATTCTTCAAAGTAGCCAACCTTTGCCTTGATGACAGCTTTGCACACTCTTGACATTCTCTCAACCAGCTTCATGGAATGCATTTTAATTAACAGGTGTGCCTTGTTAAAAGTTAATTTGTGGAATTTCTTAATGCTTTTTGAGCCAATCAGTTGTGTTGTGACAAGGTAGGGGTGGTATACAGAAGATAGACCTATTTGGTAAAAGACCATGTCTCTATTATGGCAAGAACAGCTCAAATTAGCAAATAGAAAATGACTGTCCATCATTACATTACGACATGAAGGTCAATAACACGGAAAATTTGAAGAACTTTGAAAGTTTCTTCAAGTGCAGTAGCAAAAACCATCAAGCGCTAAGATKAAACTGTCTCTCATGAGGACCGCCACAGGAAAGGAAGACCCAGAGTTACCTCTGCTGCAGAGGATAAGTTCATTAGAGTTACCAGCCTCAGAAATTGCAGCCCAAATAAATGCTTCACAGAGTTCAAGTAACAGACACATATCAACATAAACTCTTCAGAGGAGACTGAGTGAATCAGGCCTTCCTGGTTATGCTGCAAAGAAACCACTACCAAAGGACACCAATAAGAAGAAGAGACTTGCTCGGGCCAAGAAACAGAAGCAATGGACATTAGACCGGTGGAAATCTGTCCTTTGGTTTGATGAGTCCAAATTTGACATTTTTGGATCCAACCGCCGTTTCTTTGTGAGACGCAGAGTAGGTGAACAGATGATCTCCGCATGTGTGGTTCCCACCGTGAAGCATGGAGGAGGAGTGATGGTGTGGGGGTGCTTTGCTGGTGACACTGTCAGTGATTTATTCACACATAACCAGCATGGCTACCACAGTATTCTGCAGCGATACACCATCCCATCTGGTTTGCGTTTAGTGGTACTATAATTTGTTTTTCAACAGGACAATGACCCAACACACCTCCAGGATGTGTAAGGGCTATTTGACCAAGAAGGAGAGTGATGCATCAGATGACCTAGCCTTCACAATCACCCAACCTCAACACCATTTATTATTTTTATATTTAACTAGGCAAGTCAGTTAAGAACAAATTCTTATTTTCAATCACGGCCTAGGAACAGTGGGTTAACTGCCTTGTTCAGGGGCATAAAGACAGAGTTTAACTTGTCAGCTCGGGGATTCGATCTTGCAACCTTTCAGTTACTAGTCCAAAACTCTWASCACTAGGCTACCTGCCACCCCGAGATGGTTTTGGAAGAGTTGGACTGTAGAGTGAAGGAAAAGCAGCCAACAAGAGCTCAGCATATGTGGAAACTCCATCAAGACTGTTGAAAAAGCATTCCTGGTGAAGCTGGTTAAGAGAATGCCAAGAGTGTGCAAAGCTGTCATCAAGGYAAAGGGTGGCTACTTTGAAGAATCTCAACTATAACATATATTTAGATTTGTTTAACACTTTTTTGGTTACTACATGATTCCATATGTGTTGTTTAATAGTTTATGTCTTCACTATTGTTCTACAATGTAGAACCTCGTAAAAATAAAGAAAAACCCTTGAATGAGTAGATGTGTCCAAACTTTTGACTGCYACTGTATATCATCATGCTCTTATCAATGTCGTTTTTATTGAAGTACTCCAGTTGTTGCATTATCAGCATTCTTTCAGCAATTGTGTGAATAAGTACTGATAAAGCAGTTCCTTTGTAAACTGACATTCATATATAACCACATGTGGACAGTGACACATGCATCTCTTCTGTATCTTTAGCTCAGTTTCCATCCAATTTGTGACAGATTTTTATGTGAATATTCTAAAATATGCTTAAAACAATATGCACATTTTCCCACTAGATGTTTCCAGCAAACTGACTTTTTTTGTGGATAAAAGGCTGTGCCTGATGACGAAAGGCGCATACAAATAACTTTTACAGTTAAATTCCCAGTGTTGGGAAAAAGTACTAAATGGTCATACTTGAGTAAAAGTAAAGATACCTTAATAGAAAATGACTCAAGTAAAAGTACAAGTCACCCAGTAAAATACTACTTGAGTAAAAGTCTAAAAGTTTTTGGTTTTAAATATACCTAAGTATCAAAAGTAAATGGAATTGCTAAAATGTACTTAAAAAAATCACATCACAAAATATACTTAAAAAATCACATCAAGGTTCTTATATTAAGCAAACCAGACTGCACAATGTTATTCTTTTTTTTTTATTGACGGATAGCYAGGTGCACACACCAACATCATTTACAAACAAAGCATTTTTTGTTTAGTGAGTCTGCCAGATCAGATGCAATAGGGATGACCAGGGATGTTCGCTTGATAAATGTGTAGGACAATTTATCAGTCAAAATGTAAAGACTACTTTTGGGTGTCAGGGTAAATGTATGGAGTAAAAAGTACATTATTTTATTTTGGAATGTAGTGAAGTAAAAGTAGACAAACACATAAATAGTCAAGTAAAATACAGATACCACCCCCCTGTAGCCTAATAAACTGCATGCTTTCCCGAGTGGTAGTGGGAGGACCACACATTATCATCGCGTGACTCCAAGTTTACTTCGATATGATCGATATGATGGTTATTATATCAATATTTGCATAAAGGCGTTTCCACCAAAGATCCCACCATGTCAAACGAAGAAATTGTAGGTTGGCAGGTAATTCTGCATCAAATTGTTGTATGGAAACGTGGTTTGTAATAACCAGAATTCCTCTTGAGGATGCCATATTATGGACCACCAGAGGGCAGAGGTGGTGCCAAGTCACTATTATTGGAGTCACAAGCAAGTTAAGTCACAACGTCCAAGTCTCAAGTCGAGTCCCAAATCACATTTTCAAGTCAAGTAAAAAAATATATACATGCAATGGCTTGTTTAACTACAAATCTTTGTCTATTTATTGAGGCTACCAGACAGCCCTTTTCATTATTTTACCAGACAGCCATTTTCATTATTTTGTCTAAAACACATTTTGATTATGTAATTGTAAAATAGGGACCTTGTATCAGTCATAAGGGCATGACATCAGCAGAAGGCAWGGCAGGTTGACATGCTCAGAGTCTACATTTACTTACTAGTCTTGGTGATCCAATGGTGAAAGCACAATATCATACAAAATATACAAGTAGATTGACCAAACATACACAAGCGATAGCCCAAAAKAAATAGCCTTTGTTTAAGGCTTAACCTGTCCTATCTGAATGGACAGGTAGAGGGCAAGACTGTACAGCCTACCCTTGAGAAMCCAAATCGAATCTGTCGAACAGGACCTCAAACAGGTAAGCCTACATAACATAAGCACTTGGCCCCAGGACCATAAAAATTACCCAATTGGCAATTACAACCAAAAACTGATTCTACAATGTAAAATGCAATTTCCACATACATTGTTACATTCGTGTCAATCAAACTTAATGATTATTAATGATATTTAAACACCATGCATACACGGAACAATCATTTTATCTTACTCTACGTTCTGACTCCAAAGCGTAGAGTGCAGGCCACGTAGTTTATTTCAATGCGCACTGAGGCAAGCGCGCTCCTTTTACGCACAACCAGAATGACAAAGACATAGGACACAGACACACGGAACTCAAACATTACACGGGAAATATGAACAAAGGAAACCATACTTTCAATTAAATAAACATAACTTCTACCTCATGAGTCTTGTGAACGTTCACGTGCACAGTAAACATCACAACCACTCAGAGGGCAAGAAATTGTTGGCTAAATTAAAATGTATTGTAGGCCTATCAAACATGAAACAGAAATGTCTACGTGTGGCAATAAACGGTACGGGGAGGAAACGCTAGCAGCTATTGTAGTATTAGATGGAATCTAGATTTACCACATAGGGCCTATGCATTTAAACGTGTGAAAGCAAGAGAAAACATTTCAACAAGAGAACAAAAGCACTCTCCACTGGTGCGTCTTCTCCACAGTAATTATTAGTTTTAAACAAATGCAAGCTTCATAAGTAAATTATAATTTTGAAGCAAGTGTTACATACCAAAATACCAGTGGCCTATGCTAGTAATTGTTGCCCGATTGCTGATGAGCTTGCAAAGTAAACAGTTAATATTCTTGATCAGGGGCAACTTTTGTTTTAGAAGTATACATTTTTTAATCCTATTGGATAAACACTCCAAACATCCTACCCCGCCGCTCAGAGGCGTCCGCATGGTTCTAAAGCACACCGCTGCAATGTTTTGTATCACATTCCAATTATAAAACTGGGGGTGGGGGGCAAAAATGCAATTTCAGAATGTTGGCTGTCCCCAGTGAAAGTGGCGCCCCTGTCCTTGATCACCACATTTTTTTTGGAGCTGCATATTTATTTATTATGGCAATCCTTTCTTCCTATAATTTACTTTCGAGCTGCAACAGATCCTATAGCTGTACAGCAAATCAGCAATCTGTTCGCGAGCTCATCACCCGACCTGTATTGATTGACAGTTTTCTAGTCCAATCAGAGTGCCAAGTGTGCGTTTTACTAGCCAATCTGTTCAATTTTTTTTTGCAAGAGCAATGCTGCGGCTACTGTCTCTGGCTGCGTTTAGAGTAATCCATGTATACTGTGCCACAAAATGAGYGACAAAACATTACAAAACCTGTCCAGATAAGTTCAAGTCATCAGTCTCTACTCAAAGTCGTGTCCCGAGTCTTGAGGCTCCAAGTCAAGCCTCAAGTTATTCTATATCTCGTCTCAAGTCATCAAATKTGTGACTTGAGTCAGACTCAGGTCCAAGTCATGTGTCTAGAGTACACAACTGCCAAAAGAAGCCTCAACCAAAGCTATTCATGGCTTCACTGTTTCAACCCCGATTACCACCAACATAGTTTAGATAGTCATGTGAGGATTTATTATAAACTGATAAAGTTGTTCATTATTTTTATGCCTGATTTCTTGGTTTAATATGTGGATGGCTGTTATCATATTAGGGTCCAGCAGCATCATCACAGATGGGGTAGTTTTCACAGATCTTCAACCAACACCAGGGGGCACAATTCTATAACTGAACAAAAACATATTTTAGGTGCTCCGATAATGTACAGAACTATGGCAATCTACATACATTAACTTTCAAGATAAAGGAGAGACCAACAGCCAAATAAGGTTTGATTACATTTTCTTATGGCAAAAAGATCAGATTAAGATATTCCTCACCAAGATAAAGACACAAGGACTAATMTTTATCATAGTAACGTTACAACCCATTAGAGTAACATTGTGTTTTCTATTCCTGTGGTAATCCATTGTATCCCACACTAGGACTAGAATCACCTTTTTAATTTTCAATTACATTTCTCTAAAATGAGACAATGGCCAGTGCTTGTATTATTGATTTTCATGCCAGATMATTTGATTGTGTGTGTGTTTACATGTTCATGTATCTGAGGGGGTGTGTGTCATTACACATTGTCAATCATGTGGAATCAAAGGGCACAKAGGCATGGAGCAGAGAGTAGAGAAATGTGATGTGGGCTTGAAAATCTGTCTCAATCCTGTTGGATATGTATGAGGTGATCTGGAATTATGGCAATGTTTAAACAAATAGGATCAGCAACAAGCAGATGTCAGATAACAGTCTGATGTGATATGTAGCCTAAACAATCCCAATTTTATTGCTCTCATATCTACAGTACAGTCACTTCATATCTCTTATCATTTACTTCAGAAATATGTTCCATAACCCTGGTTTGTCGTGATYTGTTAAGACATTTTGTATGATACCTGTGTTCCCGTGAAAAAATTATAAGTCACCATTTATCTCTGGATCCGTTTGACATGTATACTTCGTCTTGGCAGTTCAATAAATTGTCAACATAGGAAGAAGTTCTGAGGGAAAAAGATGAATGTCAGTTGTCACGAACCGGCTCAAAGCCCGCAACAAAAAGGGAGACAACGTGGAGATAAGGAATAACAAAATATATTTATTAACTGAAGTAAACTAAATACATTTAACAATTGTGTGTAGTCAGTAATCAGTAGTGTGAGTGTTTGCGTATATAAATGTGATAATGGGGAGTGTTGAAAGGTGCCAAAGCAAACAAAATCTGTAAGTGTGTCTGCRTGGAGAGAGTCTCCTCAATGAATGGGGAAGAGGTGTACTTCTCCTGGGACACACCCGGGCCCAGGTGTGTCTCATGTCRCTGACGACCCTCCCAGCGCCGCCCGCCGACATCCTAATAAGGAAAAGAAGAGCAAAGAGAAAGAATACGGCAGACAGAGTGGGAGGGTCGTCACACAGTCAATATAAGGCTGACAGGTCAATTGATATCTCTGAACCTTCCTGCAATAGGCATAAGTGTCACATCCAGGGGCCTGGAGATTAGCAGTTAGGCTGAAGCCCTGTTACTGCTGTCGCTGGCCATTCTGTCACTGCGAACCTGGGGATCATGAGGCCTATTGGCAACACAGAGAAAGGTGGTCCCTACTGTAGCTCTCTCAACTAAGTCACCATGAGTCACCAGTATAATCCCATTACAATGTCATACACACGAGAGGCAGCTGCTAGTGAATGTCAGTTTCACTGCTTGTATTTGCCTTGATTGAAGCAAAAAAATTATGTCATGCCGTATAACTTGTCATTGTATGTTTTATTTGCAAATGAAATAGTAATAACTAACTAGAAGTAGTAAAAATATACATTTTTTTACTTGTAATATTTACATGGATTGTTTTTGACAAATAAAGAGAAGCAACAACAAATAAGATGACAGATTAGTGAAAAGTAAAGAGTGGTTTAAATKTACCTTAATGATGCTATGCTGAGCTGTCTGTCTGACATCCAGTCAAGGTCGTTACAGACAAAGCCAAACCCCCCAACCCCCAACCATCACCGTGATGAGCACAGCACACAAAGGTGCAAAGTACATGGATTTGGAAGAACCAAAATAGAAAACAAATGAAAAGCGTCATAAAACTTTCTGTAACATATATTTACAATCATGTTTTTTAGCCAAATACTGGTATACATTTACATCAAAGCAAAGCATTCCCCCTTATCTGCTCGATAGMTTTTGACATGCAGCTCCCTTTGCGTTCCTCCTTTCTGAGATGGACTTCCAYCCCTCCATTTTCAGAATGTCACAACGCATCATGTTCCTGTACCAGAGGCTGTCCAAACACAGTCTGAGCTTCAATCTGTCATGCTGGACTGCTTATCCCAAAAACTGCTTAAGATCACAAACGTATTGGCTACATGAGATTCATAGTCATATAATATAATGTAGGATAATCAGAATCATGAATCATTTCACTTACGTTTGAATGCTGATAACATTATAGTGGGGCCACTTTAAGACCCATTTTGTCTGTGTTGCAAATCTGGGGGTGGAGAAAAAGCCTAGTTTAAATTCCCGACTGCTCAGACAAAAGCCTATCAGGATTAATTTGGAGAAAACAGAACAGGTTTGACAGTCCACAAAGCTGGCACAGATGTGGAAAAGCAACGCGAAGGCTCATAATCTGGGGAATTTTCCACCTGAGACCTCCAGTTGCTTGAAAGCAAATCAAAAAGCCGGAGGAATTAAAGACAAGGCATCTTATCCTCCACCGAGCTGCTCCTATAGGCAGTGGAGGGAATTTAAATGGAGGAGCCTAGAGCTCTGGCTCGATATCAATCTTGTTTTATGTCCCCTCCTCTCCCACTACTCTCTCACGTTCCTTTGAAAACTGTGTGAGAGCATTTGTATTGAGAATGCTAAGACACATAGCCCTGTTCATGTGTGTGTGTGTATTGTCTCCTGGGCTATGCAATGGTTCTTTTTGTGCTCCCTTTGGTGGGGAGTGCCATCAGTCAGTCGTAATGCCCGCCAACCATCCATCAAATGTATTCTGAAGGAACAGAAATAACAAGGCTGACTGTTTCGGCTTTTGGTTCACTGTGTACTGTATGTGTGTGTCTGTATTTATGTGTGTTTGTGTGTGTGTGTGTCTGTGTTTCTATGTGTTTCTGTGTATTTGTGTGTGTGTGTCTGTGTTTCTGGTTGTGTGTGTGATGGGAAGCTGTCAATACACAAAGAGACCGGTGCATGGCTATATTAAAAGACAGCTTTGCCAGGCAGATAGCATGCGAGYGACTTCCAGAGGCCTAGATGAGTATGAATTATGGACGAGCATTGTTACCACTAGAGAAAACAAGATTGCTGCATGTGAAACTGAATTGATTTCAATAATAGACATACAGTTGAAGTCGGAAGTTTACATACACTTAGCTTGGAGTCATTAAAACACCACAATTTTCTTGTTAACAAACTATAGTTTTGGCAAGTCGGTTAGGACAGCTAGTTTGTGCATGACACAAGTCATTTTTCCAACAATTCTTTACAGACAGATTATTTCACTTATAATTCACTGTATGACAATTCCTGTGGGTCAGAAGTTTACATACACTAAGTTGGCTGTGCCTATCAACAGCTTGGAAAATTCCAGAAAATTATATCATGGCTTTAGAGCTTCTGATTGACATCATTTGAGTCAATTGTAGGTGTTCCTGTGGATGTATTTCAAGGCCTACCTTAAAACTCAGTGCCTCTTTGCTTGWCATCATGGGAAAATCAAAAGAAATCAGCCAAGACCTCAGAAAAAAAATTGTAGACCTCCACAAGTCTGGTTCATCCTTGGGAGCAATTTCCAAATGCTTGAAGGTACCACATTCATCTGTACAAACAATAGTACGCAAATATAAACACCATGGGACCACGCAGCCTCCATACTGCTCAGGAAGGAGACGCGTTCTGTCTCCTAGAGATGAATGTACTTTGGTGCGAAAAATGCAAATCAATCCCAGAACAACAGCAAAGGACCTTGTGAAGATGCTGGAGGAAACATGTACAAAAGTATCTATAGCCACAGTAAAATGAATCCTATATCGACATAACCTGAAAGGCCGCTCAGCAAGGAAGAAGCCACTGCTCCAAAACCGCCATAAAAAAGCCAGACTACGGTTTGCAACTGCACATGGGGACAAAGATMGTACTTTTTGGCGAAATGTCCTCTGGTCTGATGAAACAAAAATAGAACTGTTTGGCCATAATGACCATCGTTATGTTTGGAGGAAAAAGGGGGATGCTTGCAAGCCGAAGAACACCATCCCAACCGTGAAGCACGGGGGTGGCAGCATCATGTTGTGGGGGTGCTTTGCTGCAGGAGGGACTGGTGCACTGAGTTTAAATGTATTTGGCTAAGGTGTATGTAAACTTCCAACTTCATCTGTATACTGTAAGTCACAGAAACGAATATAAACACTGCGTGTCTGCAGTGTAGTCTTTTCCATTCAGATAGGTTATGCCTAGCTGGTGCCACTTTTCTTCTCCCTTGAATGAGCGGCTAACATGAGAATGTGTGGGTGTTCGTGTGGCCCTGAAGGCTTGTGCCCTTTTTTTCAATTTCCGCCTAAAATTACATACCCAAATTCAACTTCCTGTAACTCAGGCCCTGAAGCAAGGATATGCAGATTCTTGGTACCATTTGAAAGGAAACACTTTGAAGTTTGTGGAAATGTGAAAGGAATGTAGGAGAATATAACTCAATAGATCTGGTAAAAGATAATACAAAGAAAAAAAAAGTTTTCTTGTATTTTTTTGTACCATCATTTTTTAAATGCAAGCGAAAGGCCATAATGTATTATTCCAGCCCAGGTGAAATTTAGATTTTGGCCACTAGATGGCACCAGTGTATGTGCAACCTTTAAGACTGGTCCAATGAACCATTGCATTTCTTTTCAAAATGTTGTATCAAGTCTGCCCAAATGTGCCTAATTTGTTCATTAATAACTTTTAATGTTCAAAACTGTGCACTCTCCTCAAACAATAGCATGGTATTCTTTCACTGTAATAGCTACTATAAACAGTGCTGTTAGATTAACAAGAATTTAAGCTTTCTGACAATATCAGATATGTCTACTTGTTACTTACAACCTCCTGCTAATCGCATTAGCCTACGTTAGCTCAACTGTCCCGCAGGGGACGATCCTGAAGAATAATGTACATCATTCCCTTGGCATAGAATGTTGTCTCATTATGGAGATGTACACCCTCTGCATTGTGATATGGTTACATATGATCTAGTTTACAGCAGAGATTAGTCATAGCGAGATATTCTTCCAGGATACCCTTGTACGCCTTCAGTCAGGGTCTTTGTCCACTACTTTGTATACAAAGCCTACAGACAAGAACGGTATACTACATGCCTCTAGTGCTCTCAGTAGAGTACGTACCATTGACGAGACCTCTACCAGAAGGGATAAAAGTAATACAAAAATTAATAAAATAAAAAACATTCATGTCTGTACCATTACATATTGTTCTGTGAGTGATGACATCAAGGGAGTGATGACATCAAGGGAGCTATTAAGAAGCATTGGAATGTGCTTATTGCTGATCCTGCTTGCCAAAAGATTTTCTCCGACCCTCCTCTCTTTTCACACTACAGGGCCAGGAATGTCAGGGACTTCACTGTTAGGGCTGACACCAGGTGACTGGCTTCTACCTCTGTCCTAGTTGTGCAGGAACCTATTACAAAGTGAGCGTATTCAACAGCTCTGCCACTGGAAAACAATACACTATCAAACAGTATCCACATGCAGGTCTTCTAACGTCATATTCTATTTTAGGCATGAATGAATAATTGTTCTTGAAGTGTTTTCTGTAACTATTTGTGTACGATACCCCATCTAGTGGTGTCTCTAGCTCCCTACTCTTACAATCCTGTGTTATTTATTCTGAGGAAATGTTCACATTGTACATCTATAAGTAATAATTGATGTTTCTCTGTCGGCAATTGTATATAATCTAGATCATGCATTCTATTGTACTAGGTACTAATTTATAGATTTTCTGATGTATTTTCTTGCCCATGTGACATGCAAGTATCATTGAAATAGAAACCAGGTGTGTGCTGAAAATTTCCACTGATGGCCTGAGGAAGAAACATTTGTGTTTTGTTTTCACATTTTATTTATGCACTTTCTTGCACTCTGCTATATTCTTTGGACACCATGATGTTTCAATAAACATCTTGATTTTGCATTCAAGCCTAAGTTTTGGATCTATAATTTTTTTGACAAGGTGCAGGTCTCTATCKCATCCAGTATTGTTACTTTGACTCCTACGCACCTGCAACAGACCCTTTTCAGTAGTAAGGACCTTAAAAGAGCGAAGATGGACTCTGATCAGATACATATAATCACACAGGTTTGGCTTATGCCCCTGTCTCACTGTGTTTTGGCAGTAGATTCCCAAAGCTGGATCAACACATATAACTCAAACCACATGTGCATTCATGATAAGGACAGAAAAAGAAACCATTAACGGGGATAGGGATTGCAAAGGCACACTAAATAGCCTACTTCATTCAAACTGCACAGGGTCAGACAGATGTACAACAAAGGGGATGGCTGATGCCAAAGCCTGGCCAATGTACAGAGAAGCCATCAAAACAATGAGACAGTAATCGAGTGGCACTCTGTTGTTGTGGATCCAAGGAGAGTACCTACCAGGGGTGGAACTGTACAATACAAGTCCCTAGAATCATACTCCTTCCTCTATTCAATCATCCACAGTATTTGGGGGATTAACTTCAAGGTCATTTGTGTCTCTCTAGCTATGTTTTACTTCCTTCTATTCAGTACCTTACAAAGCATAGAAAATAATCGTAGTGACCATCTTTGTTCAACACACATTCATTGAGTTTTTGACAGGTTTTGGTTTGCGTAACATTGCAAAACAGTGGAGGTAAATAAAAGAGTAAAAAAAGCAACGATGATCCATCCTGGGGATTGGTGGCACTTCTTCAGGCTGAGACACAGCTGTCTGTCACCCTTCACAACCTGTCCAGACATGCCTTGGTAGGGGCAGTAAAATTGAAATATAATAGATATTAAACCTCCCTTGTCTTAAAGTTATTATTATTATTCAGTACATTCAGTCATGTATCTCTATTTACTGTACGTTAACACCCAATTCATCCATATGCTAATTTGGGGAGGAGTTTCCGTACCATATGGGATGGTAACGCCAGTCCTCAAGGGCCTGATTGGTGTCACACTTTTTCCCCAGCCCCAGCTAACACACCTGACTCCAATAATCAACTAATCATGATGTTCAGTTTAGAATTCAATTAGTTTAATCAGCTGTGTTTGCTAGGGATTGGGGAACAGTGTGACAGCACTCTAGACCCCGAGGACTGGAATTGCCAATCCACAGAGCTGAGAGAGGATGTGGTGAGAAAAATAAAAGTTTCATCAGAACTCTGACTACCATGTCAGTGCTACATCCTATGAATGTGGCTAAAGTTTCTCCTGTTGAGAAAAGCAAATGAGCTGTTCTCTGAATGGGGTCAGGACCATGGAACATGATGTGTCTCAGATGTCGTCATGGAGTCCGTAAAGCATCACAGAGTCTGGAGCACAGGAGGCTGCTGAGGGGAGGACGGCTCATAATAATGGCTGGAATGGAGTGCATTTAATAGTATCACACACGGAAACCTTGTGTTTGACGTGTTCGATACCATTCCATGTATTTCATTCCAGCCATTACTATGAGCCCGTCCTCTCCAAATAAGGTGCCATCGGCCGCCTGTGTTCTGGAGGGTTGATCTAGCGGTTTCTCTCCTCACAGGGCACACAGCATGCTCTCTGTCAGAGAGCCGTGGGTGTGTGGTTGTAGTGGGGGCTGGAAGCTCCGGTGTGTCTGCCTGTTGGGAGTGGTGTGGTTGGATGAGTCAGAGACACCACTAGGCCAAAATAAAGAGGCGTGGTTCTCTCTCAGTATTTCATGCCCTCATCCCTCCGTCATGTCGTCAGCTGYGTGTCTCCATCGGCACCCGCAGACTTTGGATCTCTCTTTTCTCAACCCATTCCTTCTTTCTTCCTTTTTCTCTGCACTCTTCCTGTTCTTTTGATTTGATAAATAAAAGCTCCACTCTGGGTTTTCTTACACCTCACCGCACACAGCACTGTGCTCGCTCATTGCTTCCCATGACTTCAAAGTAGAAAGAAAAGTGTAAAAATAAGTTATTTAGCCACGAGACATAAACAGAAATGTGTTCTGTCTCATGTTTTTTTTTTTTTCAGTAGGGGGCAAGCATTTCTTATTTTCCCTTTTTAAGTAGGCATTCATTAAAAGTTTTGGGATTTATATTATTGATTATTTTAATTACATCCTTTTACTACTTGCATTTCGTTGTTTAACGGAAGAGTTTGTGTCTTTGAAGGGGTGGGTTTTACACATCAACATAGCCAGGATGGACTTTCTTCTCCATCCTACACAGTTTGAAAGGCCTTGGTCTGGGCAGGGACCATGAGAGTGGGGGGAGTGGGTCCAGAGATCTGGTTCCTGGAGTTGATGTTGAATTTGGGGGTGCCAGGGGGCTCAGGGGTCTTGTTGGGGGGTACCACCGTTGTGTATGCTGGGGGGGACTGGGGGAAGTCAGGGGGCTGTCCGTTCTCCTTAAGGGCAGCTATGGCTGGGGCCCGAGGGCGGTGCCCGTGGGGGGCGGTGTTGTGCACCATGGACTGTGTTGAGGAGGCCCCGGAGCGGGAGCTGCCAGAGCGGGACGATGACAGAGAGTTGGGCTTCACCAGCTTGGCCTTGGGAGCCTCTGCATCCTCCCTGCACAGATACACAAATCAAAAACAAACAAGAGCTACTTAGATTCGGCCAGTCATGACCCCAAGCATGCACACAGAGACAAACAAACTTAGACAAACTCTACGGCCTTTCTGAGGAGAGCCAGTGGAGAAAACGGTCTTACACAATCAGAGAAAAGGGTTTGGTGATGCTCCACTGCATTTGCTGCATTATCATCTGGGTCTGACACAAGTGTCTAAATAAAAATAGTCTAATTCGTCTAGGTCTTAATCCACTACATTACACCGGCACCACCGTTACCGACCCCACTTCAGAAAACTGCCCCATCCCATCCCACCCGCTCAGTGGCTAAACATGACATGTAAAAGGAAACACCTCCCTGTAGTCTGCATTATTTACTACACAGTCATCCCCAACCAAGCTGCATTATTCATCTAAACACCGGCAAATAAGCAGCTACATAGCCTCCAAGCAGTGAATTGTTTTCTCTTCTGCTGTAACAAGCTGCGCCATTAGCAGCCTGGAGGCCCCAGTTTACTGTAAATCTCTCTCTGGGAGTCAAACATGGCCTCAATCCACACTTAGGCCCTGYTGCCTGCTTATGGCTGCTCTGGAGAGGAGCGAAGCTCTTGGCACGGGAGCAGAGAGGTGTGAAAAGGATGGCTCTCAGAAACCAATAAATACTATGCTTGACAATGAGAGATTTATTACAGACACACACGCAAGTGCACATACACATGCAGAGAAGTTGGTGCTTTGCTTCAGTATTTAATAAGTTAGACAGAAAAAGAGTGAAAGAGGAACAGAAGATAAAGAGATGCAGGAAGAAGAAGAAAATGACTGACCTGATCTCATTGGGAGTCTCCTCCTCCTCATACTTCTTCTTCTCYTTCTTGCGGAAGACGAACCAGATGATTAGGATGATGAGGAGAACACCAAAGGAGACGCCCACCACGGCACCTGCCAGCACGCCCATCCCTCGAACATCTGTGGATCATCACACATTTTTGACCTCAGAAGGGCAGCGGAAAACTACCATACATGTACCTGTACATAGAGTATCCACACTGTACTGTGCACACACCAAAAATATTGATGCTTTTCACAAACGATCCCTTTAAAAATAATGATTTAGTCCCGATAGGTAAACCCTGTGAATTTGTGGATGATAGATTTTGCTGGTGTTGTGTGTATTTTGTGTTCCCTACAAAGCTATGAATCTAACAAAATGCTATCAAACCATTTCTGTTGCTGTGTTAACTTATAAATCATGTCCCCAACATTTCACCCTGTTGTGACCTTAACATTCCTGTGCCTTTCTGGAAATCTATTACCGTGACATTGAAACATTACTGTTTGAGCGAAGTCGATGACCAATGGCCACTGTTTTAACGGTACAGTCCCCAGTGTTGTGTTACTGAGGCGCAGGGGAGTGGAGCGAGGAAAAAACAATGTCCAGGTGCTATTGGAAACTACAGTCATCCATCACCATCATAGCATGGTGTGGTGTGGWGCCGGAGAGCAGCTCTCTCTACTCACACTGCATGGTGACCTCGATGATGCAGTTCTCCTCGCCAACGTCATTGCTGGCAGTGCACTTGTAGACACCTGTACTGTCCTTCGTCAGGTTCCGCAGGGTGACAATCTCTGGATTCTTCAGATCTGTAGGAGAGATAGATAGACTGTGATTTAACAACCTGCTCAACTTAGGAAAGCTGAGAGGACCGGGGTCTGTGGTGCAGTTTGTACATGTATTTCCATCTACAATGGTTTCAAGCACTTCTACAGTTAGCATGATCTTGAAGAGCAATTTGATTAACAGCATGTAATAAATCCTTGCAGTGAAGTACTGTACTTCATATCATATCTCAGCTCTGATCCACTCCATTCTTTGATAATCTAGTAACAGATCAGCAGCAAGAAAAATGCATTGTGAGGCTGTATTGAGATTAAATTGTATTGATGAGTGTTGAGCCTCGTTAGACCTGACTCAGGTCTGTTTTGGGCTGACCATTCCAGTCTGCAATAGCRTGTCAGCTCTGACGTATCACACTCTGTGGGATGGAGCAAGAGGAGAGGAACTCGCAAATGTTGATCTTGGCCTCGGAGAGATTGGGTGTACTCAAACTCAGAGTGACTCTGGTGATTGAAGACCACCGAATTTAGGGGGAGTTGAAAGAGTTTGTCTGAGAGAACGATGGAGATTTACGTGGCTAAGAGTCCCTTAGACATCCCTGTCATGACAGCCACGTGATATTACCTTTCACCACCRCCCATAAATAATGGGCCACGACGGTGCGTTTTATCGCCCAATGAAAACGAATTAGACTGAACAGATGTTGTATCATGGAGGTCATTAATTTCTAGGCTTTTGGCATGGGCACGTGTCATCACTAATGCGAGTTGAGTGGGGAGAATAGGTGGTAAAACTGAAATGCAATGAAAGTGTGTTTTGTGCCTCAAGGGGTAGATGCGTCTAGGATAGGGATCATCAACTAGATTCAGCCATGGGCTGATTTTCTTCTTGAGTGGATKGTCACGGGGTCATAATTAGTAATCATTTGTAGAATCCATAAATGCATAAAACATAATCATTTCAAACCTTGCTTACATTTGTATACAATCACATATATCTCTCTATTATGCGTGGGTGTCACGCCCTGACCTAAGAGATCCTTTTTATGTCTCTATTTTGGTTTGGTCAGGGCGTGAGTTGGGGTGGGCATTCTATGTTTTGTGTTTCTATGATTTTCTATTTCTATGTTTTGGCTGGATATGGGTTCTCAATCAGGGACAGCTGTCTATTGTTGTCTTTGATTGGGAACCATACTTAGGTAGCCTTTTCCCCCACCGTTCTTTGTGTGAATTTGACTTTGTTTAGGGCACATAGCCTTTTGAGCTTCACGGTTTGTTTTTGTATTGTTTATTGTTTTGTCGGCGTCATTTTTATAAATAAAGAGAAAATGTACGCTCACCACGCTGCACCKTGGTCCTCATCTCTTAACAGCCGTGACAGTGGGAGTACTTTTGAACAGAATTTCAAAATTAAAATCATTCAGAGCTGATTTGCTGGTGATTTTACAGTCTTTTATGTCCAAATAAAATCACCCGCGGGACAAATTAGCCTGCCAGTTGGGGAACACTGKCTGAATCGCTGCTATCAGGAAGTTTTTGTGCTATAATGAATCTCCATTACATTTTGGTGTTTCGGAGGCAGACTGGAATTTAAGTGTTTGGGATAAAAATGTATTCTGGGAAATACTGTCATCAAAATATCATATACTATGTAATGTCCTCTTTAGGGGACCCGTGTTTCACATACACATGGATGAAGTGGGGTGCAGCATGTGTACTTGTGGACAATCTACTTACCTCTCAGTGCCAGTAGGGGGAGGTTCCCAACACTCTTTCCCTTATCCAGCACCCTCTCCCAATTGTATTTGATAGGGTCTGAGCCGTCACTGGATTTGCAGCTCAGTTTAACATCACTGCCCTCCAGCAGCCTGCCGTCCATCCAGCATCGTGGCTTAGAGGGCTTCACTGTAGAAACAACAGAACAGTAGTTATAAAACACTACAAATAACACTATAATACTGTAGCCGCATGTGTAAACGGGAAATAATACTTAAAGATTCTTGAGTGTAACAGTAGCCTGTTTGTTTCTCATGGAAGTCAATGCTGGGATTAAGAGTTGTGTTAAAGGCCCCAAACCTAGATCAATAAGTGACTGTGAGTTGGTTTTGAAAGCCTGCAGACAGAGACAGGTCAGGAGAGAGTGCTGTGCTCCTGAGTTCCTGTGGCCTGGGGGTCACTAGATGGCCAGCCCTTCTCTAGCTCTATGGCTGCTTCACAGCAGCTGCTCCAGTCCTCCTTATATCTCTCCCTCCATCCCTCAACCCATCCCTCCAACCCTCCACCCCTTCCAGAGTGCTGTGCTCCTGAGTTCCTGTGGCCTGGGGGTCACTAGATGGCCAGCCCTTCTCTAGCTCTATGGCTGCTTCACAGCAGCTGCTCCAGTCCTCCTTATATCTCTCCCTCCATCCCTCAACCCATCCCTCCAACCCTCCACCCCTTCCATCCGTCCATCCCTCCCCTCCCCTCCATCCCTTCCCTCCCAGTCTAACCGGCATGGTGAACATGCTGCTCCCACGCTCAGTAAGAGATATAATGAAAGGGCTGAGGAGAGTGCCGGGGATTCTGTAGTACATCTCACAGCTCTGTCAGGGGCAGTTAGACCAATCTATCTGCAGCCGGAGCAGCCAGAGCGAGGACACACACACACACACACACACACACACACACACACACACACACACACACACACACACACACACACACACACACACACACACACACACNCACACACACACACACACACACACACACACACACACACACACACACACACACACACACACACTGAGACAGGGGCCCAGACCCAGCCAGCCACCAGCTCCTCTGCCAACCCATTATCTTAACGTCGGGACTGCAAGAGAAAAATGCAAATGTTCATCTCTCAAAATCAAAAGTGTCACTGCAAAGCTGAGGGCAATTAGTAAAAATCTAGATGCTAACTCAAAGAAATGTCTTCATGGAGGAGAGGGAGAAAAGAGAGAAAGGATTAAGAGACTGTTCCATTAAAGTACCAATAACCACCGGTTGAACTAATCTCCGATGATGTTTGAATAAATTGCATGGGAGAATGATCTCACTTCTCCCGTTGGACTACTTTGTGGTATTGCTGCTCTCCACTTGCCTGTCTGTCCTTCAAAGCTGTTTGTCTATTCAACGATATGCAGAGACACATTTACCACAGAGCCAGTGAAAACTAAGCCATTTAAAACMGATCCGCCAAACCTCTGTGTATTGGGGCAATGAAAAAATTAAACAGAACAGATAATAAAACAACAATGGGGTCTTTGCCCCTCTAAAGCAGCCCAACTGGCTTTGTCATCATAGTTATGAAAGCTGAATGAYGGCTCAGAACTCTGTATGGTGTTTAATAATTATAAACAGACATAACAAATATTAAATCATCATAAAGAGCTTGTCTGTAGTATATTTGATGAGAGAAAACTTRTTTTCATATCATGGTAGCAAAATAATTTCCTAATGTTTAACAACTAAATTCTGCATCATCTGTTTCACGCTGACAACAAGTCAATCCACAATGTCAGCCTTTTTCGACATATATTAGATTATATGTTACTTCTATGTGCCTCAGCAACCATACATCTCAGAGACCCTCGCAACGGAGAAACAAGGCCAAACAAAAAAATCTAAATCGAATCACTCCATCTGAATCAAATTGAATCATTAGATCAGTCAGCATGACAGAGGAAATGTGCCCGGGCTAATTCCCTATTGATTAGCGTATGTGAGAGACAGAGCTGGAGAGCAGACTCACCCAGCACTATGAGGTTGACCTGGCTCCAGTGGTACTTTCCCCCCATCTTGACCTTGCAGTAGTACTCCCCAGAGTCGGTCAGCTGTAGGTCACTGAGGAGCAGGGAGGCRTCTCCTTTTAGGTAGTCCCCAGCGAAAGACAGACGACTGGTCCCGCTGGTCACCTCGTTGGTGTAAACCTGGCCCCCGAAAAACGTGATGATCTGGGTTGGGGAGAGAGACAATGAGACACACAGAGAGCTGTATGCAGAGAGATATGTAAAGGCATCAGCTCTGTATGTGGATTTAGACATACATGGACACTGCTTGCTCATAAAGACACATACACATACAGTACAGACATGTACCCTCTATTTGTCTTTCTCTCTCTCTACCTTGTAAAAAAACACACACACACACACACAACAGCATCAACACAGCTGGTCACAGCAGCCTATTACTCAGGGCAAGTGAGAGCCTGCAGATGGGGACTGCCAAACGCTGGTGCCACAGCACACAGTGCCATCGGAGCTGGGTTTACCTGCTCGCTCGCAGGTGACGTCTGCCCATTTACACACACACACACACACACACACACACACACACACACACACACACACACAACACACACACACACACACACACACACACACACACACCACACACACACACACACACACACACACACACCACACACACACACACACACACACACACACACACACACACACACACAGAGCCCTGCCACAGACACTCTGTGACATGACCCTGGCACCTGCGCTATGAGTTTCAAGTTACTGTGCATTTGCCTATGGGCACACTCTTGCTGTGTTCATCCATTTTGGATGTGGAGTGTACAGTATTTGCAGGTGTGTATGTGTTTGTGCTTGTGGCTCTGAACATACGTTTATGAGAGGTGGAATGAGTGGTCTGTCTAATGTGCAATTGAATTGAATACATCAGAGTTCTCAATTTTCCCCTTGTCTGTGGACGTCCTCAGGATGGGCCTATGGGTGTGTAGCACCATTATCATTAGCATACGCATCCACAGGTCAGCGCCAGTGAACCCTGCCCTTGCTCGGGATTTCTCTCCCCTCTGTGCTCCTGACACATGTAGCCTGTACACCCGGCAACAGAGGCTAAATGTTGACAAGCTGCTCTTTTCCATTTCAATACGACCTTCCAGCAGAAATAAAATAATGATTTATTAATTCCGCTACAGGCACAGTCTCGTTTCTAATAAAATGTTCAGACGTTTCATTTTAATTAATGGTTTCTTCAATGTTATCTCCTCATTAAATATTCAATGCAATGTGCCAGCCCCTTCAGAGGTATCAAAGACATTTGTTTTCCCCTTTCTTCCCTTCTCTTCCTCCTCCCTTCTCTCCCTCCTCCCTTTTCTTGTGGAACCAAATCTCTCATTGCTAATCAAYAGATCAGTGTGTAAATGAATGACTTTCAAAGAAATTAGAAATCTCTTTCATCTGATAAGGCCTGTTGTCACGTTCGTCGTAACGATGAGACCAAGGCGCAGCGTGATTTGAATACATTCTTATTTAATCAAAGAAAGAAAACTGAACAAACTATACAAAACTACAGTGAAGCTAATATAACTGAGTGCTGACATGCAACTACACATAGACAATAACCCACAAAACYAAAATGGTAAATGGCAACCTAAATATGATCCCCAATCAGAGACAACGATAAACAGCTGCCTCTGATTGGGAACCAATTCAGGCCACCATAGACCTACATATACCTAGACAATACCAAAACCCCATAGACATACAAAAACCCATAGGCAAGACAAAAACACACATACCACCCTCGTCACACCCTGACCTAACCAAAATAATAAAGAAAACAAAGATAACTAAGGTCAGGGCGTGACACCTGTTGAAATTTCACAGTATTACTGTTATCAGATAGTACACTTCATTAAGAAAAAACTGTAACAAATAAAAACAGAAACTAATACTTTAACATCTTCTGAGAGCTAGATAACAAGTAATTACACTAGGACTGTTTTTAGACTCGGGTAGATGATAAAAGGTGGGTGATAGAATGGATCCATTTTTATTATATTTAGAGCTGGCAGTATTGATGTTGTCTAATTCATATCTCAGGGACTGGAATGTCTAGGTATACTATTTTCACAGCTGTTGTGATGTACAGGCTTCTCTGGTCTAATGTACAGGCTTTATTTAGTAACTGTGTCTCAGGAGGACTTTCAGCCACAGTAATTTGTTTACTACTGTATCTCAGTCGATATCGTTTCACTTCAGGGAATCTGAAAAAGCCTACAGTATATTCGGAATGTATTCAGACCCCTTCACTTTTTCCACATTTTGTTACATTACAGCCGTATTCTAAAATGTATTAAATAAAACATTTTCTCATCAATCTACAAACAATACCCCATAATGATAAGGTAAAAAACGTTTTTTTGAAATGTTAGCAAATGTATAAAAATACAATTTAAAAAACRTATTTACTTAAGTATTCAGACCCTTTGCTATGAGCCTCGAAATTGAGCTCAGGTGCATTCTGTTAACATTGATCGTCCTTGAGATGTTTCTACAACTTGACTGGAGTCCACCTGAGTTAAATTAAATTGATTGGACATGATTTGGAAAGGCACACACCTGTCTATATAAGGTCCCACAGTTGATAGTGCATGTCAGAGCAAAAATCAAGCCATGAGGTTGAAGGAATTGTCCGTAGAGCTCCGAGACAGGATTGTTTCGAGGCACAGATCTGGGGAAGGGTACCAAAAAATGTATGTAGCAATGAAGGTCCCCAAGAACACAGTGGCCTCCATCATTCTGAAATGGAAGACGTTTGGAACCACCAAAGCTCTTCATAGAGCTGCCTGCCCGGCCAAACTGAGCAATCAGGAGAGAAGGGCCTTGGTCAGGGATGTGACCAAGAACCTGATGGTCACTCTAACAGAGCTCCAGAGTTCCTCTGTGGAGACGGCAGAACCTTCCAGAATGACAACCATCTCTGCAACACTCCACCAATCAGGCCTTTATGGTAGAGTGGCCAGATGGAAGCCACTCCTCTGTAAAAGGCACATGACAGCCCACTTGGAGTTTGCCAAAAGGCACCTAAAAGACACTCAGACTATGAGAAACAAGATTCTCTGGTCTGATGAAACCAAGATTGAACTCTTTGGCCTGAATGCCAAGCGTCATGTCTGGAGGAAACCAGGCACCGCTCATCCCCTGGCCCATACCATCCCTACGGTGAAGCATGGTGGTGGCAGCATCATACTGTGGGGATGTTTTTCAGCAGCAGGGACTGGGAGACTAGTCAGGATGGAGGAAAGATGAACRGAGCAAAGTACAGAGAGATCCTTGATGAAAACATGCCCTAGAGCACTAAGGACCTCATACTGGGGTGAAGGTTCACCTTCCAACAGAACAACGACCCTAAGCACACAGCTAAGACAACACAGGGGTGACTTTGGGACAAGTCTCTGAATGTCCTTGAGCGGCCTAGCCAGAGCCTGGACTTGAACCTGATCGAACATCTCTGGAGAGAMCTGAAAATWCTTGTGCAGCAACGCTCCCCATCCATCCTGACAGAGCTTGAGAGGATCTGCAGAGAATAATGGGAGAAACTTCCCAAATACAGATGTGCCAAGCTTGCAGTGTCATACCCAAGAAGACTTGAGGCTGTAGTCGCTGCCAAAGGTGCTTCAACAAAGTACTGAGTAAAGGGTCTAAACACTTATATAAATGTGATATTTATTTTTTGACATTTGCAAACATTTCTAAAAACCTTTTTTTCGCTTTGTCATTATGAGTTATTGTGTGTAGATTGATGAGGCAAAAAAACCCTGATTTAATCCATTTTAGAATAAGGCTGTAGCGTAACAAACTGTGCGAGAGTAACAGTAAACTGTAGGAAGTAGAAAAGGGCTGAGATGGGAAGGAAACAAATTGGAGGAACATTGTGTTGTATTAGTGTGCCTTTGAAGAAGCTAAAATAAATCAGATTGGTTGCAACAAAGAGATTGAGGGAGAGAGGGGGAGGTACAGAAAAGGAAAGAGAAGAGAGAGAGAGAAGGAAAGAGAGAAAATGACAATGAAAGAGGCAAGAGAGAGAGAGAGCAGCTTCCTCACCACTCTCTGCTTGGAGTTGGGCTTCTGCAGTAGCCACTCGATGTCGAGCAACTGCACATTGGATTGCCAGAACTGATGGTGACACGGCAGGGTGGCGTTGTCTCCGACRACTCTCTTCATTTCTGTCTGGGCGCCGACCGTCAGCAGGCTCAGCAGCACTGGAGAGACAGAGAGAGAGAACAAAGACACTGTCAGACAACTAGAACCAGATACTCCACCAGACAGCAGCCACAGGCAGAAAATATCTGGGGTAAAACACCTAGTGAGGTAGGAAACCTCATCAGAATTACTAGGACATAACACATAAAATAAACAGAATCAAACAAACAAAACCATCTAAACCACAATGAGACAAAGACTATAACTAGAGTCAATTTCTCCCAAGCCCACCTAGCTGTCAGGTTGTTTGCTGTACAACAGGGTCTGAGTTGCACTAGGCTCCGTCAGCTGTGTACGTGGGGCTTGTGGCTCGGACCCTGGCCAGTGGCCAGACCGTCAGGGCCTGCTATGCAGTGGGGGTCGCTGGGTTAATTTATTGGAGGATGCTGGACAGCCCCGCTGGGTTGAGGGGAATTAGACAGAGGCGTCAGGGGGATTTGAAGAGGGATGGAGCTCATGGGGGCCGTTGGGTGACCAAGGGGACATACGACTCCCTTCCACTGGTAGATACAGCACAGGGAAAACAATGCACATGCTCCACAGCCCCCATGACGCCTCTGGCTTACTCGCTCAAATGCGAYAGATATTTTTGGTGCTTCAGCATTAACCTAACCAGCACATTTCATTTAGCCACTGCAGAGAGCCGGCTAAGAGCCTGGCTTCAAAGTGCTCTAAATAAAGTTATCAAACGCTTGTTCGGCTGCAGTATGTCCTGGTCATGTAAATATACTCRTTTTTATTACTCAGTGGTGTGTCGCTGATTAGGTGCTGAGTTGTTCAATAAATCACTAAATATACAATGTGGTGTACATACTTACACAAACACTGTATTGTCTGTGGGCTGGCCCTGAGTATATCGGGGCTTGAGAGATTAAACAGACAGCGACTCATTGAAAGAATGCCTTTGTGCCCTATCACCCTCGATCACATGTTGTCAATGTTCAGTGGATCACCATATGTGGTCAATGTATCAGCCGGAGGYACACATGGCCAGCCTCTCAGGAACAGCACAAGTAAAAGCGGTCAGAGTCAATGAGAATGATCGCTTGTCTGCCTCATAAAATAGGTGACTTGGTGTAGGGATGTGGTAAAGAGGGCGACATCTTAAAAGTTCTGTCACTTTTACCCTGCCTTCATGTACATATCTACCTGAAATACCTGGTACCTCTACACATTGATCTGATAATGGTAGTCCCTGTATGTAGCTCCACATTGATCTGATACTGGTAC
>NC_036841.1:20187004-20197819 GCF_002910315.2 Salvelinus sp. IW2-2015
GCTCATGTAGCCACGTCTGCACATCTTGTTCATATCCTTAGCTAGTTAGTGAGTTATTAGCCCAGTTATATATCATGTTGTAGTCAGCATAGGGGAGTGATTGCTTCCTACAGGAGCACAAAACGTATACATTTTCTAGACATCTTTAAAAGTGAGTCAGGTTTTTTGTCTTAAAGGGGGCAGTGTTTGGTATTTGAGACAGGCTTGATATAAGCTAAGTAGCCAAAGGCAGAGGGTAGCAATCAATTGTCTGATTCTCTATAATAATGGCATGGAAATATATAATGCTATTTATTTTGCTGAAGTCATTTATTGCACAAACAACACAACAACATTTCCAAGTCACCTCCTTCTCTGAATGACAAGTGGATAAACAGGTTTAATGTCAAGCCTGCGATGTTTCAAAGTCTCATGGAATGTAGTCTTACGATTGAACACCACGCATTGGATGCTACTGTAGGCTGAATGATAGAAACCAAGAGCTACTGTATGTCCATGTTGAAATGTTATGGCTACATTATTATCAAATAGCCACAGTAGCCGACATGGCCACTGTAAATGTACTTAAGCGGGTACAGACCTCAGTGTTCATCAGTAAACGCGCGCTGGAAAGATGCACAGAATTGTCTAACGTTCAAGTTTGTGCTCAGCCAGACCTGAAATATGCTCAGTGCCAACATATTTTGAGGAACTTGGTTGTGACGCTCTGAACTTTTCAGCGTTTTCCATCATTTTGAATGTGTCCCCAGCTCAACTTGGTAATGTACCAGTTGCTTCTGATGCATTTCACACATATTAGTCCATACCATGGAGAAAAGCCAAATTCAGTGCACGCTGGTAACCCGGGAGGCATTTCCTTCTATGTCCCAGCCCATTGTTCTCTGAGTACATTCTCCCTGTCCTCTCCTCTGTTTTCTTCTTGCCAGAGGAGCCTGCAGTGGAGCAAAGATAAACTTTAGTATAGAGTGGCTTGTGCTGGAGAGATTGAATGCTGCGTCCCTCTTCCCTGTCTGGACCTTGTGTGGGATCAAGCGGTATCCTACGCAATTTGAAACTCTGTATGCCCCACGACTGCTATATTCTACTTCACATGTCTGCACAGAGGCCTTGATTACGTCCAGCATGGATCAGGTCTTTGTTTTTCCATTTGCAGAATAGAGGAGGTATGGAAGTGCTATTTCTGGCAGCAATGTTCACATAAGCATGCAACACCACATACTGTTCACACTCACACACACATGCTCTCTTATACAAAGGAACAAATACATATAGAACTCTGGGGATTGGTTCTGGCGTCCTCGCACTTTCCACTGCTTTCCCTAGAGCTACGGTGAGATTGCAGCTCAATTGTGTCCAGAATCTGTTGACCATGGCAAACAGAGTGGGAACTTATTAAACAACAAGACATTGGGCCTTCTCTTCTCTTTTCCCTCTCTTCTTTTTCCTCCCCCTGATCTCTACAGTGTGAGAGCCAGAGGTCAGGAGCTTTAGCAAGTGCTGAGGCCCCAGCCAAGCCCAATGTGCTTGATGGGCATGTGGAGCTTGACTTTGGCAAATGTGAAAGATCTGGGGCCGCTGCCTGCCTGCGTCCCACGCGCTGCTCTATAATAGAGACCATTCTGCGGGGAGGTGGATTTATGGAGCACACTCCCCTAGGGCATTTTTCATAGAAATTGTTTCCTCCACTACAGTCGCCTCAGCTCTCCTCACTCTCTGCTGCCCCTCTGTCTTCCTCTGTCTCTCTCTCTCTCTCTCTCTGTCTCTCTCTGTCCTCTCTACAGCCTATGCCTGCTGTCCAGCTCCCTTTTGTTCATTATAATACATTTCTTTAGCTCTTTTATTGCTTGGTAAAAATGAGCTTCTGTCAAAAATGTGAATTTTGCAGCCATGTTGATCCAGTCCAGAGAGTGAAGGAAATGAGAGAAGAGGAGGGGGAGAGGGGGGTGTCTCTCAGAGCCAGAAGTTATTAACATTATCGCGAAACACCCCCTTGAATCACAGCTATTCAGCTAAGATGGCCTCCTTAACATGCCATTTCCCCAGGGCCCTATGGATGTCAAGAAGACGTGAACACATAGAGGCCTGTGATTAACCTGGGATCAAATACATGTGTATTTTGAGTATCTGGTATTTAAAATACTTTTTTTGTGTTTTGACTATTTTCCAAAATACACAGCCCAAAACAAGTACTTGTATTTGAATGTTTTTTCTTTTTTAACAAATAGTCCCTGCCAAATTGTATTTCAAATACACTGACAAAATACACTGCATGCATTTAATTCCAGGAATTTGAAAATAGTATTTGAATAAGGTATTTTAGAAAAAATACTGTAAACTTTACTTTCCAATTGGTATTTCCACTACATAAAAATAGCAAACCACCACCATGGACACAGACATCAGATCCAACATCTATTGCACGTTGGTTTAACTTAAAATTTCATTGAATGACGTGGAAACAACATTGATCAACCAGTGTGTGCCCAGTGGGACTTGTCTTTCAAAGTAAAATATATCTTGCAAGGTTACTTTGAATGTACTGTAATGTGAAAGTATTTGAGATATTTGAAATAGTATTTGGAACCGAGGTCTGCTCGTGATGGAAGATGTTGACAATTTGCCCCGTGCCTGACATAAGATAATGTCTCAGACTATTTACTGGTGTCTCCGGGTATTCATAAGTAAATTCACATTTTTTTTTTTACTTCTGTTGTCAGCAAAGCTTGGTTAGCAAGCTGCCCACCAGTTTCTAGTTTGTTATGGAAATGACCAAGTCAAGAGTATTATGCCGAGTTAGGGGTTCAGCCAAACTCTTTTTTTTTTGCAAAGGTAGCAACACCAAGTAGCCCGCAATGCTAGCAGAGTCTTAAATGCTCCAAAGCCCCAGGCCTGATAATATTTTGCAAGGTTATTAGAAATTTCCTGCTGAGGAATTTGGCCGCTTGTATTTACCGCATATCGTTAATCTCTCTCTTGAACAAGGATCAATTCCCATGGAAACAAGCTAAAGTTTATACCTCTCTATGAGAAGGATGGATAAGTCTGACCATAGGCATTATAGGCCTTTATCTAGCCTCGCTATAACATCAAAGATTCCTGAAGAGTGTTGTACATGAGCAAATGTATGAATATGTCAACAAAGTCTAATACTAGTGTTAGATAAAACATTCACTGATTCATGTTACTTTAACTTGACTGACTTCATAAGGAAAGAGATTGAATGAGGGAAAATCTCGTGAATGGTACTGCTTGAAACGCTACAGTACCTTTGATACAGTTAAATTACTGTTCCAAAACTGGAGGCACTGGTGTTTAATAGTAATCCCTTAGGCTGGGTAAAAGTTCTACTTGCTAGGTAGGGAAAGCAAGTATTAGAGGTTAATCGGTTTCACTGACTCAGGCGAAAACAAAAAAATAAAATAAAGTTGTGGCATTCAGCAGGGGAAAGTGCTTGGGCCACTACAGTTTTTAACTATAAACATAAAACGATATGAAAGATGCTTGTGCTTGCCATCTTGTCCCTTTATGGCAGGTGACTCTACACTTCGGTGTCTCATTAAAAATAATATTTTGGAGAGCATACTTAGGCACAGAGCTTACTAAACATTAAGGCAAATGGCTTGGATATAATAAGCTATCTCTGCACTTAGGTAAAAATGAGGCAATTTATTGTGTTGGTCCCTGAAATCAAGAGTGGAGTTGGGGGTGAGGGGTGCTGACTACTAAAAATGCCTGTTTTGCCTTACATGGGATGCATCATTGTGGAATGCTTGGGTGGTGTGGAGCATGGGCCACTAAAGTGCTAGGGAAGGCTAATGCAGGGCCACATTTTTGGCTAGAAAAGTCCAAGTTGCTTGATAAGGACTCATGAGCGTGCGTAGCCATTTTTGGTTGTTTTTTTTGTTTTGTTTGGGCCTAATTCAATGCAATTTGACTACGCTCGTAACCTCTGGTTTGGGGGCTTATTTAAGATTCTGAATGGGAAGCTCCAGATAAGCCCAGAATAAGCTGAATCAGGGTGGTATTGAATGTGAGTCCACCGTACTCACATAGGCAGGAGCTGCTTTCAGGAACTCAGCTGGCCTGCTGTTGATGCTTAGGGTGTCCCATGATTAACTGTGTCTGGTTTACATTAGTATTTATGGTTCTGTTGTCAGATTATCTGACGATTTTTCTGCATGTAGGGATGCATCACAACCACAGACCAGACCAAGGTGTTGCTAATGTGTGCTTAACAGGTTCAGGACGTAACTGGGAAAGGTACTTACTTGTATACTGGAGCTCAGAGTAGAATGAGTTGCCTTAAAAAATAAAGTTCCAAACTGTTTTGATTCTTCTGTGGCTCATATGAATGTACCCTACGAGTAACTGCAGTGGAATGAGATAGAATGTTCTTCTTTGGTTTTATGTTTTATTACCTCAGTGCCATACTGTGTTCGATCTTGCCCTAGCCATCTTGTCTCAAGAGGACAACAAGGAAATAAGTCCAACTTTATTGTGTTTATCCTCCATGATTTTACTAATGTGCATGTATACTTTTCAAGTTTTAGTTTCGATTGTTTTTTTAAATGGTTCGAAGTAACAACTAAACTAAAGTTAAGCCTCAAAATATCCCCACTAATTAGACCAGTTGAATGCAAGGACAGTAAACTAAAGACCTACCTGAGGTTCCTAATAACAGAGTCACCATAGTATGCTGTGAACACCTGGTATGCGCATACTGGGCAATCTCACAAATTAATGGGTTTCCATCGTCCAAACCGCCACAGCTGTGCACACTGTGAAATGAAGCCAAATCCCAAAAATTTGAGTACAAATTGACTCAGGTAGACTTATTTTGGACGGCCCAATATTATCTATTCCACAGCACAAAATTCCCTCTCCAAGACCCATAAACTGAAGATTGTAAAAGCTGAATTGTAAGTGGTTACCAATAAGTCATTGAATTTTTTGTTCCCACTGTTGTTGGCTGAAATTGAGACAATTTCATATATGGTAAATCCATTGACAGATGATAAAGTGGAAGCCTAATTCCAAACCCATCCAGTCTGTATTGGCTAGTGTGCTTGTTGGAAGGTCGTTGGAGAGTTTGGCTAAAGGAGTGGGCGATATACAGCACAGTTTAATTGCACATACAACACACAACCTTCAGTATACGCCTTGCATAATTTGATTCCTACTCGATCGCTCCAGCAAAACTCTCTCTCTCCCGACTCCCCAGCCCTGTGAGTCCCCCTGCGGAAGGGAGGAAGTAGGGCAGGCGGTGGAGAAGGAGAGGTGAGCTTACTAGCTGTTTATCAGGCCCCGCCACACAGAGCAGGGGTTCAGTCCCGTGGTGACAGTGTGAGGGCACTGACTAGACAGCAACTCTTGAAACAGGCCTTGGCCAGCAGTGTGGCACTGGGCTCCCACGGACCATCACCGGGCCCTAAACACTCACGTCACTCACTTCTCACTCACTCACTCACTCACACACACACCTCAACAGCAAAACGTCTCTTCCTCCTCCTCCTGAAGTGATTAGGAAAGCCTTATGCTGAGAGGATACCCACAGTCCTCTGTGCTGACCTGGATCGTTCTCTCCTAGGCTCGCCCTCCATGACTTCCATCCAAAAGTAATATCTGCGGGTGCCCACAAAGAGAATGGCTCTGCAAATGCTGCAATAAAAAGTCATGAACGGGGATACCTTCAGGGGAGTTGGGAGCTCCTGGCTTGAAATAGGTGGCCTTTTATCTGATGAAGTAATGAATTTGAAGGCAGATGCAGGGGAGAGCGAGAGCAGTAGGAGGACAGTAATGTGTCCTGTCACCGGCTGTATTGAGGGCGACTGAGGCCCTGCTGTACTGTAATATGGCTCCTTTCCTGTGTTGCCTGGTGCCAAGTCAGAGAAGGGCAGCTGGGGTTGGGTCAACGTGGTGAACTCAGATGGATGTGAGATGACTGGTGTGGGGAGCCCAGGTTTTTGCGTCAGGGAAATGTGAAAGTCAAATAAACTAAAGAGCTGCACACAAAGTTCACAGAGTATGATGTCATCCACTATGAGTCATTCAACCGCTCTGAATACGGGTTTGCAGGTATGATACCTCCCTCCCGTACCAATAACTATATTTGCCATAGTTGTCGAATACAACTTTACCAAATGAATGCTTGCTTACGAGCCTTTCGCCAACGATGCAGAGTAAAAATAATACTACAACATTTAAATAGAAACACGAGGAGTAAAAATACACGAGAATGGAGTACAATAAAGGAGTACCAGTATGCAGAGTCATGTGGAGCTACATATGTGGAGACGTGAGTATAATGGGCTTAGGGTGCCAGGTAACAATACAAGTGTGGAGCTACATATCAGGGAGGTACCGTATCCGATCAATGTGGGAGCTACATAAGCGGAGTACCGGAGTATCTAGATCATATGTGGACCTAACATAAGGGAGTACCAGTATCAGATCAATGTGGTGCATACAGATTGGATACCTAGTTATCAGATAATGTGGAGCTACTATAAGGGAGTAAACAGCAGTGAGTTCAGATCAATGTGGTAGCTACATAAAGGAGTACTTACAGTATCAGATCAATGTGGAGCTACATAAAGGGAGTACCAGTATCAGATCAATGTGAGCTACATATATGGGAGTACAGTGAACGAGATCAATGTGGAGCTACATGTAGGAGTGACTCAGTAAAACAGATCAATTGTGGATGCTAACTATAGGGAGACCGAATTATCAGATTCAATTGTGGGAGCTCTATATGGGAGTAACCATAACAAGATCAATGTGGAGCTACATATAAGGAGTACCAGTATTCAGATCATGTGTGAGCTTACATATAGGGATACAGTAACAGATCAATGTGGAGCTTACATAATGGGAGTACCAGTATCAGATCAAATTGTTGGAGCTACATAAAGGGAGTACAGTATCAAGATCAAATGTTGGAGCTACATATAGGGAAGTACCAGTAACAGATCATGTGGGAGCTACATGTGGGAGTACCAAGTATCAGAATCATGTGGAGCTACATATAAGGGGAGTACCAAATTATCAGATCAATGTGGAGCTACATATAGGGAGTACGCAGTAACAGATAATGTGGAAACTACAGTATAGCGAGTACCAGTATCCAGATCAATGTGGAGCTACAGTATAGGGAGTACCAGTATCAGATCAATGTGGAGCTAACATATAGGAGTACCGAGTATCAGATCAATGGGGAGCTACATATAGGCGAGTACCAGTATCAGACAATGTGAAGCTACATCATCAGGCAGATACCGAGTATCAGATCAAATGTGAGCTCACATCAAAGGGAGATACCAAGCCTTCAGTCACGATCAAATGCATGGAGCTACGTACAGGGAGACAGTTATCAGATCAATGTGAGCTACATAGAGGGAGTACCAGTTCAATCAATGTGGAGCTACAAAGGAGTACCAGTATCAGATCAATGTGGAGCTACATATAGGGAGCCTACAGTATCAGACAATGTGGAGCTACATAAAGGGATACCAAGTATCAGATCAATGTGGAGCTACATAAGGGAGTACCATATCAGAATCAATGTGGAGCTACATAAGGGAGTACCAGTAACAGATCAATGTGGAGCTAACATTAAAGGGCAGTACCAGTATCAGATCAATGTGGAGCTACATATAGGGATACCAGTATCAGATCAATGTGGAGCTACATAAAGGGATACCAGTATCAGATCAATGTGGAGCTACATCAAGGGAGTACCAGTAACAGATCAATGTGGAGCTACATATAGGGAGTACCAGTACAGATCAATGTGGAGCTACATATAGGGAAGTAACAGTATCAGATCAATGTGGAGCTACATATAGGGAGTACCAGTATCAGAATCAATGTGGAGCTACATAAAGGAGACCAGTATCATAAAGATCAATGTGAGCTACATATAGGAGTACCAGTAACAGATCAATGTGGACTACATATAGGGAGTACCAGTATCAGATCAATGTGGAGCTACATATAGGGAGTACCAGTATCATGATCAATGTGGAGCTACATATACAGGGAGTACCAGTATCAGATTCAATGTGGAGCTACATACAGGAGTACCAGTATAGATCATGTGGACTACTAAAAGGAGTACATGTAGCAGATCAATGTGAGCTACATATAGGGACTACAGTATCAGATCAATGTGGGATTCCAGTATCATCAATGAGCTCCAACCGGAGTACCAGTATCAGATCAATGTGGAGCTACATAAAGGGAGTACCAGTATCAGATCAATGTGGAGCTACTAAAGGGAGTACCAGTATCAGATCAATGTGGAGCTACATAAGGGAGTACCAGTATCAGATCAATGTGGAGCACATAAGGAGTACCAGTATCAGATTCAATGTGGAGCTACATACAGGGACTACATTATCCAGATCAATGTGAGCTACATAAAAGAATACCAGTTAAGCAGATCAATGTGAAGCTACATTAGGGATACCAGTAACAGAGTCAATGTGGAGCTACATAATAGGCAGTACCAGTAACAGATCAATGATATAGCTACATGTAGGAGTACCAGTATCAAGTCAATGTGGAGCTACATAAAAGTGGAGTACCAGTATCAGATCAATGTGGAGCTAACATAAAGGTAGGGTACCAGTATTCAGATCAATGTGGAGCTACATACAGGGACTACCATTTATCCCTTTATGTAGCTCCACATTGATCTGATACTGGTACTCCCTTTATGTAGCTCCACATTGATCTGATACTGGTACTCCCTACATGTAGCTCCACATTGATCTGTTACTGGTACTCCCCTGTATACAGCTCCATGACTATATGGTACTCCCTTGTATGTAGCTCCACAATTATTACTGGTACCTATATGGTAGCCCCATGCTATACTGATAGTCTATGTATCCAATTGATCTGTTACTGTACTCCCTTATACTAGCTCCACATGATCTTACTGGTACTCCCTGTATATAGCTCCACATATGATCTGGTACTCCCTGGTACGTAGCCTCCACATTGATCTGAACTGTACTCCCTATAGTAGCCTCCACATTGATCTGATACTGCGTACTCCCTTATGTAGTCCACATTGATCTGTACTGTACTCCTATATGTAGCTCACATTGACTTTTCTGGTCTCCTCTGTATGATAGCTCCACATTGATCCTTGGTACTCCCTACGATGATACTCCACATTGATCTGCTGTTACTCCTAATGTAGGCTCCACCATTGATCTGTTACTGCGTACTCCTGTATGTAGCTGCCACATTGATCTGTTGACTGTACTCCCTTATGTAGCTCCACATTGATCTGTATGGAGTCTCCGTGTATTTAGCTCCACATGATTCTGTTACTGGTACTCCCTGTTTATTAGCTCCAACATTGATTTCTGTACTCCCTTTATATAGCTCCACATGTTGTTATCTGGTACTCCCTGTTATATTAGCTCCACATTGATTGCTGGTACTCCCTGTAAATATAGCCTCCCACATTGTCTGGATACTGTACTCCCTGTATGTAGCTCCACATTGATCTGTACTGGTTACCCTGTATATAGCTCCACATTGATCTGTACTGGTTACTCCCTGTATTATAGCTCCACCATTTGATCTGGTACTCCCTGTTATAGCTCCACATTGGATCTTGCTACTCCCTGTATGTAGCTCACACATTGATACTGGTACTCCCTGTATGTAGCTCCACATTGATCTGGTACATAGAGTACTCCCTGTATATAGCCTCCACATTGATCTGGTACTGGTACTTCCCGTGTATTATAGCTCCACATTGATCTGGATATGGTACCTCAGTATATAGCTCCACATCATCTGTATCTACTCCCTGTATGTAGCTCCACATTGATCTGGTACTCCCTGTATGTAGCTCCCACATTGTCTGGTCTGCCACTGATATAGCTCCCAATTGATCTGGTACTGGTACTTCCCTGTATATAGCTCCACATTGATCTTGGTACTCCCTGTATATAGCTCCACATTGATCTGTACTGGTACTTCCCTGTATGTAGCTCCACATTGATACTGGTACTCCCGTATATTGCTCCACATTGATCTGTTACTGGATACTTCCCTTATGTAGCTCCACAGTGATCTGATACTGGTACTCCCTTATGATAGGCTCCACATTGATATCTCGGTACTCCCTGTATTTATAGCTCCACATTGATCTGGCACTGGTACTCCCTGTATGTAGCTCCACATTTGATTGGTACCTCCCTGTATATAGCTCCACATTGATCTGGTACTGGTACTCCTGTTATGTAGCTCCACATTGATTCTGGTACTGGTACTCCTCGTTATATAGCTCCACATTGATCTGGTTTACTCCCTGTATGATAGCCCACATGTCTGATTACTGGTATCCTGATGTGTCCACTTATGATACTGATCCTGTATTAGCTCCACATTGATCTGATATGGTACTTCCCATCAGATAAGCTTCACATTGATCTGGTACTCCCTGTATTAGCTCCACATTGATCTGTACTGGTTACTCCCATGTATATAGCTCGCACAATTGGATCTGGTACTGGTACTCCCTATATGTAGCTCCACATTGATCTGATACTGGTACTCCCTTTATGTAGCTCCACATTGATCTGATACTGGTACTCCCTATATGTAGCTCCACATCGATCTGTTACTGGTACTCCCTATATGTAGCTCCACATTGATCTGTTACTGGTACTCCCTTTATGTAGCTCCACATTGATCTGATAATGATAGTCCCTGTATGTAGCTCCACATTGATCTGATACTGGTACTCCCTATATGTAGCTCCACATTGATCTGATACTGGTACTCCCT
>NC_036841.1:20197844-20212271 GCF_002910315.2 Salvelinus sp. IW2-2015
GTATATAGCTCCACATTTGGATCTGTACTCGTATACTGTATTCCCAATCTGTTATGGTTCCATTAGCTCCACATTGATCAATTTGTACTCCCCTGTATATTAGCTCCACAGATGATACTGGTACTCCCCATTAGCTCCAATGATTGATCTGGTTACTCCCTAGTATGTAGCCTCCAACATTGATTTATACTGTACTCCCTTATGTAGCTCCACATTGATCGTGGTACTGTACTCCCATTATGTAAGCTCCACATTGATCTCGTACTGTACTCCCTGTAGTAAGCCTCCACATTGATCTGTTCGGCTACTCGCTTACCTGTAGCGCCAATGTCTTACCTGTTGCCCACAATTGGCTTACTCCCGTATAGTAGCTCCACCATTGATCATATGTACTCCCTTATATAGCTCCACATTGATCTGATACTGGTACTCCCTGATTTAGCTCACATTGATCTGGTACTGGTACTCCCTTATGATGTAGCTCCACATTGATCTAGTACTGGTACTCCCTGTATTAGCTCCACATTGATCTGGTTACTGGTACTCCCTTATATAGCTCCACATTGATCTGGTACTGGTACTTCCTGTATATAGCTCCACATTGATATCTCGGTACTCCTGTATATAGTCCACATTGCATCTGGTACTCCCTGTCTTGATTAGCTCCACATTGATCTGTATACGTTCCCTTAGTATAGCTCCACATTGATCTCGGTACTCCCTGATATTAGCTCCACATTGATGTACTGGTTCTCCCTTATTTAAGCTCCACATGATTCTGTACTGGTACTCCCTGCTCGCTACATACTGTATGGTTGTTTCTAGTGCTATATTCTATCTGTAGGATGATGGGTCGAGTGTGATGATTGTTGTTGGCATAAGGATATGGACAGAGAAGTTTAGAACAACAGCTGTGTTGGAATGCAATCCAAAAATGTGATGATCTTTGATGTTAAGTCTCAGGAAAGACGAGATCAAGAACCTGAATGGACTGTAGTGAAAGACATAGGGAAGAAGAAGACCATGCAGCGAAAGAGGAGCTTGAAGAGGGTGAAGGTAGGGAACCAAGATAATGATGTGTCGAGGGAAAGTGGTGATGGTGTTTAATGAGACCACCGGGCCTCCGTCCACACCCCGATCTATTAACCAATGCCTGTAAAGGAAGAGATAGGTGAAAAGTCGATACTAGGCCCTGTGTTTCTATGGTGAATAGTAGGACAGCTAGCCAATGCCAGCAGGGGAAGATTCTTCAAATGGTAAATCTCAATGCCGGAAGACGATTAAAAAGCCAATGTCCCTTGGAGCCTTTGCTAGGTTGAGGAACGTTCTGGTCTCCGCCACCCTATATCCACAGAGATATCAAAGACAATCATGAAGGGAGGGCAGAGGATGCACGCCACAAGGCCTATCCAGTAGGAAAGAGGTTAAAGATGAGTAAAGTAGTATGTAACCGTTGCTTGAAACAATTTTTAAAATGACTGTGTCCATTATGTAAAGTGACCAGCTGTCCATTATTACAAATGACTAGTGTTCCATTATTGTAAAAGACTAGTGTTCCAAATTAGATTACAATGACTAGTATTCCATATTAAATGACTAGTGCGTTCCATTATTAAAAAAATACTAGTCGTGTTCCATTATAAAGTGACTAGTGTTCCATTCATTAAATGACTAAGTGTTCCGTGATTGAAGTGACTGGTGTTCCATTATTACAATGACTAGTGTTCCATTATTAAAATGACTGTGTTCCATATTACAGATGACTAGTGCTTCCATTATTAAAGGACTGGTGTTCCATATATTACAATACTAGTGTTCCATTATTAAAATGACTAGTGTTCCATTATTAAAGTGACTGGTGTGTCCATTATTACGAATGACTAGTGTTCCATATTAAAGTGACTGGTGTTCCATTATTACACAGACTAGTGTCCATTTAAACGTGTGGACTGTTGTTCCATTATTACAATGACTAGTGTTCCCATTATTAAAATGACTACGGTTCCGTATTAAAGTGACTGGTGTTCCATTTATTACAATGACTATGTTCCAATTATTAAAATGACTAGTGTTACATATTAAAGTGACTACGTGTTCCGTTATTAATGTGACTAGTGTCCATATTAAAGTGACTAATTTCCATTATTAAAAATGACTAGTGTTCCATTTATTAAAGGATAGTGTTCCATTATTAAAATGACTAGGTTCCATTATTAAAGTGAATAGTTCCATAGTTAAAGTGACTAGTGTTCATTATTTAAAGTGACTAGTTTAACCATTAGTAAAATGACTAGTGTTCCATTATTAAAATGACTCAGTTGTCCATTATTAAAGTGACTAGGTTCCATTATTAAAGCTGACTAGTCGTTCCATAATTTAAGAGTGACTAGTGTTCCATTTATTAAAGTGACTAGTTTCCATTATTAAAGTGCAATAGTGTCCATTATTAAAAGCTGGACTAGCTGTTCCAGTATTTAAAAGTGACAGTGTTCTCATTATTTTAAAGTGACTAGTGTTCCATTATTAAAGTGACTAGTGTTTCCGTTATTAAAGTGACTAGTGTTCCATTTATGTAAAGATGACTAGTGTTCCATTATTAAAAATGACTAGTGTTCCATTATTAAGTGACTGAGTTCCATTATTAAAATGACTACTGTTCCATATTAAAAGACTAGTGTTCCAATTAAAATTAAAGTGACTGGTGTTCCATTATTAAAAGGACTGTGTTCCATTATTAAAGTGACTAGTGCTCCCATTATTAAAGGGACTAGTGTTCCATTATTAAAATCACTAGTGTCCATTATTAAAGTGACAGTGTCCATTATTAAAGTGACTGGGTTCCATTATCTAACATGGAACTAGTGTTCCATTATATAAAGTGACTGGTGTTCCATTATTCAATGACTAGTGTTCACATTATTAAAGTGACTGGTTTCCATTATTTACCCAATTGACTCAGTGTTCCATTATTAAAAGAACCTAGTGTTACATTATTAAAGTGACTAGTGTTCCAGTTATTGAAGTGACTAGTGTTTCCATTAATTAAAGTGACTAATTGTTCCATTATTTAAAAATACTAGTGTTCCATTATTAAAGTGATAGCTTCCATAGTTAAAATACTAGTGTCCATTATTAAAGTGACTAGTGTTCCATTATTAAAGTGATAGTGTTCCATTATTAAAGTGACTAGTGTTCCATTATTAAATCGACTAGTGATTCCATTAAATTTTAAAATGACTAGTTTCCATATTAAAGTGAGTCTAGTGTTCCATTATTAAGAGTGACTAGTGTTTCCATTTATTTAAACTGACTAGTGTTCCATTATTAAAGTGACTAGTGTTCCATTATTAAAGTGACTAGTGTTCCATTATTAAATGACTATGTTCCATTATAAAGTACTAGTGTTCCATGATTAAAGTGACTAGTGTTTCCATTATTTAAAGTGACTAGTGTTCCGTTATTTACAAGTGACTAGTGTTCCATTATTTAAAGATGACTAGTGTTCCATTATTAAAAATGACTTATGTAGCTCCACATTGATCTGATACTGGTACTCCCTATATGTAGCTCCACATTGATCTGATACTGGTACTCCCTATATGTAGCTCCACATTGATCTGATACTGGTACTCCCTTTATGTAGCTCCATTCTCGTGTATTTTACTCCTCGTGTTTCTATTTAAATGTTGTATTATTATTTTTCAACTCTGCATCGTTGGGAAAGGCTCGTAAGCAAGCATTTCATGGTAAAGTTGTATTCGACAACTATGGCAAATATAGTTTATTTGGTACAGGGAGGGAGGTATCATACCTGCAAACCCGTTATTCAGAAGCGGTTGAATGACTCATAGTGATGACATCATTACTCTGTGAACTTTGTGTGCAGCTCTTTAAGTTTATTTGACTTTCACATTTCCCTGACGCAATAACCCTGGGCTCCACACCAGTCACTCACATCCATCTGAGTCACCACGTTGACCCAACCCCAGCTGCCCTCTCTGACTGGCACCCAGCAACACAGGAAAGGAGGCCATATTACAGTACAGCAGGGCCCTCAGTCCGCTCAATACAGCCCTGGTGACAGGACACATTACTGTCCTCCTACTGCTCTCGCTCTCCCCTGCTCTGCTCAAATCATTACTCATCAGATAAAATGGCCACCTATTTCAAGCCAAGGAGCTCCCAACTCCCCTGAAGGTATCCCCGTTCATGACTTTTTAATGCAGCATTTGCAGAGCCATTCATCTTGTGGGCACCCCGCAGATATTACTTTGGATGGAAGTCATGGAGGGGAGCCTAGGAGAGAACGATCCAGTCAGCACAGAGGACTGTGGGTATCCTCTCAGCATAGCTCCTAATCACTTTCAGGAGGAGGAGGAAGGAGGAGTTTTGCTGGAGTGTGTGTGTGTGTGAGTGAGTGAGTGAGTGAGTGAGTGAGTGAGTGAGTGAGTGAGTGAGTGAGTGAGTGAGTGAGTGAGTGAGTGTTAGGGCCCGGTGATGGTCCGTTGGGAGCCCAGTGCACACTGCTGGCCAAGGCCTGTTCAAGACGTGCTGTCTAGTCAGTGCCCTCACACTTGTCACCACGGGACTGAACCCCCTGCTCTGTGTGCGGGGCCTGATAACAGCTAGTAAGCTCACCTCTCCTCTCCACCGCCTGCCCTACTTCCTCCCTTCGCCAGGGGACTCACAGGCTGGGGAGTCGGGGAGAGAGAGAGTTTTGCATGGGAGCGATACGAGTAGGATCAATTATCAAAGGCGGTATATGGAAGGTTGTGTGTTGTATGTGCAATTAACTGTGCTGTATATCGCCCACTCCTTTAGCCAACTCTCAACGACCTTCCAACAAGCACACTGAGCCAATACAGACTGTATGSGTTTGGAATTAGGCTTCACTTTATCATCTGTCAATGGATTTACCATATATGAAATGATCTCAATTTCAGCCAACAACATGACAAACAATTCAATGACTTTATGGTAACACTACAATCAGCTTTTACATCCTCAGTTTATGGTCTTGGAGAGGGGATTTTGTGCTGTGGAATAGATAATATTGGGGTCCAAAATAAGTCTACCTTGAAGTCAATTTGTACTCAAATTTTTGGGATTGGCTTCATTCACAGTGTGCACAGCTGTGGCGGTTTGGACCGATGGAAACCATAATTTGTGAGATGCCCAGTATGCGGCATACCAGGGTGTCACAGCATACTATGGTGACTCTGTATAGGAACCTCAGGTAGTCTTTAGTTTATGTCCTTGGCATTCAATGGTCTAATATAGTGGGATATTTGAGCTTACTTTAGTTTAGTTTGTTACTTCGACCGTTTAAAAAAACAATCGCACATAAAACTTAAGAAAGCCATACATGCACATTAGTAAAATCATGGAGGATAACACACAATAAAGTCTGGGACTTATTTCCATTGTGGTCCTCTTGAGACAAGATGGCTAGGCAAGATCGAACACAGTATGGCACTGAGGTAATAAAACATAAAACCAAAGAAGAACATCTATCTCATCACTGCAGTTACATCGTAGGGTACATTCATATGAGCACAGAAGACATCAAACAGTTTGGAACTTTATTTTTAAGGCAACTCATTCTACTCTGAGGCTCCAGTATACAAGTAAGTACCTTWCCCAGCATTACTYCTGAACCTGTATAAGCACACATTAGCAACACCTGGTCTGGTGCTGTGGTTGTGTGCATCCCTAACATGCAGAAAGTAATCAGTCAGATATCTGGACACAGAACCATAAATACTAATGTAAACCAGACACAGTTTAATCTGGGACACCCTAGCATCAACAGGCAGCCAGCTGAGTTCCTGAAAGCAGCTCCTGCCTATGTGAGTACGTGGACTCACATTCAATACCACCCTGATCAGCTTATTCTGGGCTATCTGGAGCTTCCCATTCAGAATCTTARATAAGCCCCCAAACCAGGAAGTACGAGCGTAGTCAAAATTGCATTGAATTAGGGCAGTGGCTAGCACGCTCATGGAGTCCTTATCAAGCAACTTGGACTTTCTAGCCAAAAATGTGGCCCTGGCATTAAGCTTCCCTAGCACTTTAGTGGCCATGCTCACACCACCCAAGCTTCCATCAATGATGCATCCCATGTAGCAAACAGGCATTTTAGTAGTCAGCACCTCACCCCCTAACTCCACTCTGATTTCAGAGGACCAACACAATAATTGCCTCAATTTTACCTAAGTGCAGAGATAGCTTATTATCTCCAAGCCATTTGCTAATGTTAGTAAGCTCTGTGCTAAGTATGCTCTCCAAAATAGTTATATTTTATGAGACACCAGAAGTGTAGAKTCACCTGCATAAAGGACAAGATGGCAAGCACAAGCATCTTTCATATCGTTTATGTATAGTAAAAACTGTAGTGGCCCAAGCACTTTCCCCTGCTGAATGCCACAACTTATTAGTTTCGCCTGAGTCAGTGAACCATTAACCTCTAATACWTGCTCCCTACCTAGCAAGTAGAACTTTACCCAGCCTAGAGGGATACTGATTAACACCAGTGCCTCCAGTTTGGAGACAGTAATTAACTGTATCAAAGGTATCTGTAGGTCAAGCAGTACCATTCCACGAAGATTTCCCTCATCAATCTCTTTCCTGATGAAGTCAGTCAAGTAAAGTAGACATGAATCAGTGAAGTGTTTTTCTAAACACTAGATATTAGACTTTGTTGACATATTCATACATTTGCTCATGTACAACACTCTCCAGGATMTTTGATGTTATACTGAGGATAGATAAAGGCCTATAATTCCTATGGTCAGACTTTATCCCTCCTTCTCATAGAGAGGTATAACTTTAGCTTGTTTCCATGGGAAWGATGCCTTGTTCAAGAGAGAGATTAACGATATGCGTAATACAAGGGCCAAATTCCTCAGCAGAATTTCTAATAAACCTTATATATTATCCAGGCCTGGGGCTTTGGAGCATTTAAGCTCTGCTAGCATGAGGGCTACTTTGCTGTTGCTACCTTTGCAAAAGAAAAAGAGTTTGGCTGAACCCCTAACTCGGCATAATACTTCTTGACTTGGTCATTTCCATACAAACTAGAACTGGTGGGCAGCTTGCTAACCAGCTTGCTGACAACAGAAGTAAAAAAAAAAATGTTGAATTACTATGAATACCGGAGACACAGTAAATAGTCTGAGACATTATCTACTGTCAGGCACAGCAAAATTGTCAAAACATCTTCCATCACGAGCAGACCTCGGTTCAAATACTATTTCAAATATCTCAAATACTTTCACATACAGTACATTCAAAGTAACCTTGCAGATATATTTTACTTGAAAAGACAAGTCCCACTGGGCACACACTGGTTGAATCAATGTTGTTTCCACGTCATTCAATGAAMTTAAGTTAAACCAACGTGCAATAGATGTTGAATTGATGTCTGTGTCCAGTGGGGTGGTTGCATATTTTTATGTAGTTGGAAATACAATTGGAAAGTAAAGTTACAGTATTTTAAAATACTTATTTCAAATACTATTTTCAAATTCCTGGATTAAATGCATGAGTGTGTTTTGTCAGTGTATTTGAAATACAATTTGGCAGACTATTTGTAAAAAAAAKAAAAACATTYAAATACAAGTACTTGTTTTGGGCTGTGTATTTGAAAATAGTCAAATACACAAAAAAAGTATTTTAAATACCAGATACTCAAATACACATGTATTTGATCCCAGGTCTAATCACGAGGCCTCTATGTGTTCACGTCTTCTTGACATTCCATAGGGCCCTGGGAAATGGCATGTTAAGGAGGCCATCTTAGCTGATAGCTGTGAGTCAAGGGGGTGTTTCGCGATAATGTTAATAACTTCTGGCTCTGACGAGACACCCCCCTCTCTCCCCCCTCCTCTTCTCTCATTTCCTCTACTCTCTGGACTGGGATCAACATGGCTGCAAATTCAAATTTTTGACAGAGCTCAGTTTTTACCCAAGCAAATAAAAGAGCTAAAGAAATGTATTATAATGAACAAAAGGGGAGCTGGCAGCAGCATAGGCTTAGAGAGAGACAGAGAGAGACAGAGAGAGAGAGAGAGAGAGACAGAGGAAGACAGAGGGGCAGAGAGAGTGAGGGAGAGCTGAGGCGACTGTAGTGGAGGAACCAATTTCTATGAAAATGCCCTAGGGGGAGTTGTGCTCCAGTAAATCCACCTCCCCGCAGAATGGTCGTCTTATTATAGAGCAGCCAGTGGGACGCAGGCAGGCAGCGGCCCCAGATCTTTCACATTGCCCAAAGTCAAGCTCCACATGCCATTCAGCACATTGGCTTGGCTGGGGCCTCAGCACTGCTAAAGCTCCTGACCTCTGGCTCTCACAACTGTAGAGATCAGGGGAGGAAAAAGAAGAGAGGGAAAAGAGAAGAGAAGGCCCAATGTCTTGTGTTTAATAAGTCCACTCTGTTTGCCATGGTCAACAGATTCTGGCCACAATGAGCTTGAATCTCACCGTAGCTCTAGGGAAAGCAGTGGGAAAAGTGGAGGACGCAGAACCAACTCCTCCAGAGTTCTATATGTATTTGTCCTTTGTAATAAGAGAGCATGTGTGTGTGAGTGTGAACAGTATGTGTGTGTTGCATGCTTTATGTGAACATTTGCTGTCTCAGAAATGCACTTCCATACTCCTCTATCTGCATAATGGAAAAACAAGACCTATCTCATGCTGACGGTAAATCAAGGCCTCTGTGCAGACATGTGAAGTAGAATATAGCAGTCGTGGGGCATACAGAGTTTCAAATTGCGTAGGAGTTACCAGCTGATCCACACAAGGTCCAGACAGGGAGAGAGGACTGCAGCATTCATCTCTCAGCACAGCCACTCTATACTAAAGTTTATCTTGCTCCACTGACAGGCTCCTCTGGCAAGAGAAGAAAACAGAGGGAGAGGACAGGGAGAATTACTCAGAGAACAATGGGCTGGGACATAGAGAAATGCCTCCCGGGTTACCAGGTGCACTGAATTTGGCTTTTCTCCATGGTATGACTAATATGTGTGAAATGCATCAGAAGCAACTGGTGACATACAGTTGAGCTGGGGACACATTCAAATGATGGAAAACGCTGAAATAGTCAGAGGTCACAACCAAAGTTTCCTCAAAATATGTTTGGCACTGAGCATATTTCAGGTCTGCTGAGCACAAACTTGAACGTTATGACAATTCTGTGCATCTTCCAGCGCGCGTTTACTGTGAACACTGAGGTTGTACCCGCTTTAAGTTACAGTTTTAACAGTGGCCATGTCGGCTACTGTGGCTATTTGATAATAATGTAGCCATAACATTTCAACATGGACATACAGTAGCTGTTCTATCATTCAGCCTACAGTAGCATCCAATGCGTGGTGTTCAATGTAAGACTACATTCCATGAGACTTTGAAACATGCAGGGCTTGACATTATAACCTGTTTATCCACTTGTCATTCAGAGAAGGAGGTGACTGGAAATGTTGTTGTGTTGTTTGGTGCAATAAATGACTTCACAAAATAAATGCATTATTATTTCCATGCCATTATTATAGAGAATCAGACAAATGATGCTACCCTCTGCCTATTGGCTACTTAGCTTATTCAAGCCTGTCTCAAAATACAACACTGCCCCTTTAAGACAAAAAACCTGACTCACTTTTTAAAGATGTCTAGAAATGTATACGTTTTGTGCTCCTGTAGGAAGCAATCACTCCCCTATTGCTGACTACAAATGATATATAACTGGGCTAATAACTCACTAACTAGCAAAGGATATGAACAAGATGTGCAGACGTGGCTACATGAAGCTCTTGCTTTGATCTCAAAACAAGCGCATCTACTCATGCTGTAAGCACAGTCCAGTTCAAAGTAAATGGCACAGATGGTCTATGGTCTATTTGCATATAGGCCTACTGCAGCGCTGATTGTTTATGCCTGACCGGTCTATGCAGAGTACTGGCTGAGTAGTGCATGTCAATGCAATAGAATCCTACTCCGAAGTGTTCTGCCTACAACAAAAATCTCTTGCATAGTTAGTTTTGTTTTGGTATGTTGCATTGAAATTGGATAATATTGCATTGATTCAATCACAATTGCCACAGTAAAGAGAAACGTCATAAGTGTTAACAGGGAAAACTCTAGAACAGTGGTCACCAACCGAGTCAAGATCACTATGAGTCAAAATGCAACCCAAGACCTAGCACTCTGTAAGCTATAGGCCCAATACATTATCACTGCATATTGGCTTTGCCAATGCATTGTTGTTCAGGCCATTTAAAAAAATATATATTTCAAAATTTGAAGTAGCCTATATGATCATACAGGTAATAGGTCCGTTGTTATATTACTTGTAAAGCACAGCTGAGTTAGCGTACATTTAAATAATTTGCTTTTTATTTTACTGGGCTGATGGTGCCTGCATCTGATGGTCAGCCTCAGCAGAAGGAGAGAGCAGCAGACTGACGGTCYGCCTCTCAACATTCCTCCGCTCTCCCTTTCCTCCACTGACACTGACCAACAAGGGACACCGTCTTCCAGCTGATGCGAAACTCGAGCCGCACAGCATATTTCTGCCTCATTCACAAATTGATGCCTCATGCACATGTTGTTACTCCTGTGAACAGAGAAAGTGAAATATTCCTCGATATTACTGTAGGTTTACCTGCTAACCTACAAAGCATTACATGGGCTTGCTCCTTCCTACCCATCTTTCCGATTTGGTCCTGCCGTACATACGTACGCTACAGTCACAAGACGCAGGCCTCCTTAGTGTGCCTAGAATTTCTAAGCAAACAGCTGGAGGCAGGGCTTTCTCCTATAGCGCTCAATTTTTATGGAATGGTCTGCCTATCCATGTGAGAGACGCAGACTTGTTCTCGACCTTTAMGTTTTTATTGAAGACTCATCTCTTCAGTAGGTCATATGATTGAGTGTAGTCTGGCCCAGGAGTGTGAAGGTGAACGGAAAGGCACTGGAGCGACGAACCACCCTTGCTGTCTCTGCTTGGCCGGTTCCCCTCTCTCCACTGGGATTCTCTGCCTCTAACCCTATTACGGGGGCTTACTGGTGCTCTTCCAGTGGGCTTACTGGTGCTCTTCCAGTCACTGGCTTACTGGTGCTCTTCCATGCCATCCCTAGGAGGGGTGCTTCACTTGAGTGGGTTTAGTCACTGACGTGATCTTCCTGTCCGGGATGGCGCCCCCCTCGGGTTCGTGCCATGGGGGAGATCATCGTGGGCTATACTCGACCTTGTCTCAGGGYAGTAGGTTGGTGGTTGAAGATATCCCTCTAGTGGTGTGGGGGCTGTGCTTTGGCAAAGTGGGTGGGGTTATATCCTGCCTGTTTGGTCCTGTCCGGGGGTATTGTTGGACGGGGCCACAGTGTCTCCCGGTCCCTCCTGTCTCAGCCTCCAGCATTTAGCTGCAGTAGTTTATGTGTCGGGGGGCTAGGGTCAGTCTGTTATATCTGGAGTATTTCTCCTGTCTTATCCGGTGTCTTGTGTGAATTTTAGTATGCTCCCTCTAATTCTCTCTCTCCCTCTTTCTCTTTCTCTCAGAGGACCTGAGCCCTAGGACCATGCTTCAGGACTACCTGGCCTGATGGACTCCTTGCTGTCCCCAGTCCACCTGGTCATGCTGCCTGTGGCTATGGAACCCTGACCTGTTTACTGGACGTGCTACCTTGTCTCGGACCTGCTGTTTTGGACTCTCTCTCTACTGCACCTGCTGTCTGCTTAACTCTGAATGATCAGCTATGAAAAGTCAACTGACATTTACTCCTGAGGTGCTGACCTGTTCCACCCTCTACAACCACTGTGATTGTTATTATCTGATCCTGCTGGTCATCTATGAACGTTTGAACATCTTGGCCATGTTCTGTTATAATCTCCACCCGGCACAGCCAGAAGAGGACTGGCCTCTAGGTTTCTTTCTAGGTTCCTGCCTTTCTAGGGAGTTTTTCCTAGCCACCGTGCTTCTACATCTGCATTACTTGCTGTTTGGGGTTTTAGGATGGGTTTCTGTACAGCACTTTGTGGCATCGGCTGATGTAAAAAGGGCGTTATAAATAGATTTGATTGATTGATATTAAAAAAGACCCGCTAATAATAAGAATGCACGCCTATAGATACACTTTCCTACTCATTAGTTACTGCTGCAGTGCTTTTTGTGAAGCTGAAATTACGTTTGCAATCGCAACAAATAATCTGCTCAGACCCCAACCAAGGAGCATCAAAAGTCGTGCTATAAATTCTCAGACAACACAAAGATTCCTTGATCCCCTTCCAGACTCCCTCTACCTACCCAAGGACATCAGAGGACAAAAATCAGTTAACCACCTAACTGAGGAACTCAATTTAACCTTGCGCAATACCCTAGATGCAGTCGCACCCATAAAAACTACAAATATTTGTCATAAGAAACTAGCTCCCTGGTATACAGAAAATACCCGAGCTCTGAAGCAAGCTTCCAGAAAATTGGAACGGAATGGCGCCACACCAAACTGGAAGTCTTCCGACCTAGCTTGGAAAGACAGTAGCGTGCAGTATAGAAGAGCCCTCACTGCTGCTCGATCATCCTATTTTTCCAACTTATTGAGGAAAATAAGAACAATCCGAAATTTATTTTTGATACTGTCGCAAAGCTAACTAAAAAGCAGCATTCCCCAAGTGAGGATGGCTTTCACTTCAGCAGTAATAAATTCATGAACTTCTTTGAGGAAAAGATCATGATCATTAGAAAGCAAATTACGGATCCTCTTTAAATCTGCGTATTCCTCCAAAGCTCAGCTGTCCTGAGTCTGCACAACTCTGCAGGGCCTAGGATCAAGAGAGACACTCAAGTGTTTTAGTACTTATCTCTTGACACAATGATGAAAATAATCATGGCCTCTAAACCTACAAGCTGCATACTGGACCCTATTCCAACTAAACTACTGAAAGAGCTGCTTCCTGTGCTTGGCCCTCCTATGTTGAACACAATAAATGGCTCTCTATCCACCGGATGTGTACCAAACTCCTAAAAGTGGCAGTAATAAAGCCTCTCTTGAAAAAGCCAAACCTTCACCCAGAAAATATAAAAACTATCGGCCTATATCGAATCTTCATTCCCCTCAAAAAAAATTAAAAAAGCTGTTGCGCAGCAACTCACTGCCTCCCTGAAGACAAACAATGTATATGAAATGCTTCAGTCTGGTTTTAGACCCCATCATAGCACTGAGACTGCACGTGTGAAGGTGGTAAATTACCTTTTAATGGCGTCAGACCGAGGCTCTGCATCTGTCCTCGTGCTCCTAGACCTTAGTGCTGCCTTTGATACCATCGATCACCACATTCTTTTGGAGAGATTGGAAACCCAAATTGGTCTACACGGACAAGTTCTAGCCTGGTTTAGATCTTTATCTGTAGGAAAGATATCAGTTTGTCTCTGTGAATGGTATGTCCTCTGACAAATCAACTGTACATTTCGGTGTTCCTCAAGGTTCCGTTTTAGGACCACTATTGTTTTCACTATATATTTTACCTCTTGGGGATGTCATTCGAAAACATAATGTTAACTTTCACTGCTACGCGGATGACACACAGCTGTACATTTCAATGAAACATGGTGAAGCCCCAAAATTGCCCTCGCTAGAAGGCTGTGTTTCAGACATAAGGAAGTGGATGGCTGAAAACGTTCTACTTTTAAACTCGGACAAAACAGAGATGCTTGTTCTAGGTCCCAAGAAGCAAAGAGATCTTCTGTTGAATCTGACACATTAATGTTGATGGTTGTAAAGTCGTCTCAAATAAAACTGTGAAGGACCTCGGCGTTACTCTGGACCCTGATCTCTCTTTTGACAACATATCAAGACTGTTTCAATTACAGCTTTTTTCCATCTACGTAACATTGCAAAAATCTGAAACTTTCTGTCCAAAAATGATGCAGAAATAATCCATGCTTTTGTTACTTCTAGGTTAGACTTGCAATGCTCTACTTTCCGGCTACCCAGATAAAGCACTAAATAAACTTCAGTTAGTGCTAAATACGGCTGCTAGAATCCTGACTAGAACCAAAAAATGTAATCATTCCAGTGCTAGCCTCCCTACACTGGCTTCCTGTTAAGGCAAGGGCTGATTTCAAGGTTTTACTTCTAACCTAAAAAGCTTACATGGGCTTGCTCCTACCTATCTTTCCGATTTGGTCCGTGACATACCTACACGTACGCTACGGTCACAAGACGCAGGCCTCCTAATTGTCCCTAGGAATTCTAAGCAAACAGCTGGAGGCAGGGCTTTCTCCTATAGATCTCAATTTTTATGGAATGGTCTGCCTACCCATGTGAGAGACGCAGACTCGGTCTCAACTTTTAAGTATTAACTGAAGACTCATCTCTTCAGTGGGTCATATGAAAGGCTCTGGAGCAACGAACCACCTTGCTGTCTCTGCTTTGTTC